>NC_058520.1:370479293-370779293 GCF_904849725.1 Hordeum vulgare subsp. vulgare | reverse complement strand
CGACTGCGTGGGGAAGGCTGACAGAGGAGGGGGTTGCGTTGGGGGAGCTTCGGCAGGGGCGACCTCGGGTGGCTGCGGAGCCTGGGCGCGATGGGGCACGGTTTTGGCGGCGGGGGCGCGCCGGCGAGGCCTCGGGCCGGCCGGGAGATGGAGGAGCTTCGGCGAACGGGGTTGCGCGCGGGAGACGAGGGCGAGGCGGGCGCGGCCAGCACGAGCACGAGGAGGCGAGGCGCGGCCCGCGGGGAACGACGCACGACGCGGGAGAGCTGCTCGGGCACACCATGGCGAGGCTGCAAGCCGGCGGCGCGCGGCGCACGGGACGAGGGCGGTCGCGGGGCTGCCGGAGGCGGCGAAGGGCGGAGGCATGGCGAGCGAGGGCGAGGATGGAGAGGGCGGCTCGGGCACGACGGCCTGGAGGGGAGGCAAGGCCGAGGGAGGCGAGCCATGGCCTGGGGAGGAAGAAGGGGCGAAGCCATGGCGCTGGAGGGGAACGAGGGGAGGACAGGGAGGAGGACGGCGCGAGGGGTGATGGGACGAGGTAGCGGTCGCTAGGGCAGGGCGAGGGGGGGCTGGCTGGGCCTCGACCTGGACGACTCCCTCTTTCCTATTTGGTTTTTTGCCTTTTTTTTAAAACAGAGAAACTCACACAAAAGAAAAAATAAATAAAAGGAGTTAACAAAAATAGAAGAAATACCTTTGACTCCTTTAAAACAAACCCCAAGTATAAAATAGATTGGGCCCCTTTTAACAAATAAAACTATAATCTTTTGAAGAATAAAATTAAACCTTTTACAAAAGAATAAAATTAAACCTTTTTACAAAAGATTAAAATCAAACCCCTTTGAAGAATTAAATAAAACCTCTTTATTTAAAGAATAAAATAAAGCCCTTTAGAAGAGAAAAGTAAATGAGACGGTTATAAAATAAAACCCAAGGAGAGAAATAAAGAAAACCCAAGGGTGGCCCCCACATTTAATAAAAGGATCTTTTAAAAGAAGACGAATCTTTTGACGGGGTTAAAACTGAACTTTAGCAAACCGCAAAACAAATAAAAGAGGGGTGAGAAGGTTTTAGGTCCGCCGTGCAACAGGGTTTAGCGGTGGCTCTCACGCACCCTCTCTCAACACTCCAACAAAAACAACGCCACTCACAAGGCACTAACACCCAATAACACGACAACAAGCAACACCGACAAAACACAGTTGACATGATGCCATGCATGATGACATGATGCGCAAGATGAATGCAACAAACAAAACTAACCTCACGACGGAAACATAATAGAAGGGGAATCTTCTCGGGCGTCGGTCTCGGGCTGTCACAACTATTTTATAACATGTCTAACAACTCCTCATACCAACTTGTAACGAACAAGATGCGGTCCTTTCCGATCTGGGGGTCGAGGCCCCCGAATAGGAAAGAAGCGCATCTAAGCGTTTCGCAAGCAAGTAACATAGCAAAAATAATAATACAAGTAGACAATTCGGGATTCAACTGTCTTCTTATTAATAACTCAGAGTACATCACAGATACAATCAAGGTAGTTCCGTTACGGACTACAAGACATGGAAAATGCTATGCTACCCTGCTGCAGGCCCACGATCACGACCACGCCTCACTCCTCTGGATAGTTCACGTAGAGGCGGTTTGTCTCCTCGTCGTACTGCCACGCCAGCTGGGTGCCGTCGGGATCATATGTCTCTGGGGTACCTGTACCTACTGGGAGTTTCGGAGGAATCCGTGAGCCACGGGGACTCAGCAATCTAAGACCTTGGTGCCAGAACTAGTCATGTTATTAGGTAGGGTAAGGGTGAAGTGTATCAGGCTGCAGCATCCTATGCTTGATTAGGTGGCTAACTTACGCAAGTAGAAGTGAAGGTGGTCTACGCTAGCGGTCGGGATTAATTGATCACTAAGTGATCCTGAACACCTACCTACGGCATTCACAACCCCACCGTGTTCCCGATCGAAGAGAGATCTTCGAAGAGACAGTCACGGTTACGCACACAGTTGGCAATTTTATTAGCTTATTTTTAAGTTCTCTAATACCGGATGTTAACAAAATATTCCAAGTTGCCACATAACCGCGGGCACGGCTTTCCGAAAGATTAAACCCTGCAGGGGTGCTCCAACTAGTCCATCACAAACAAACACAGGCCGCAAAGGCATCCTTTATCACGAATCTCATGATCTCGTCGGATTCCTTAGAGGAAAACCTCATCTCTGGGGGAAACCAAAGCTTCACTGGCATTCCTGTACGCAAGATATACCGCTAAGGTAAGGCAAGGATAGCAGGACCTCCCGACGTGTCGACGACCCCGATAAGAGCCGCGTATCTCAGTCTCAGGACACGCCGGATGGAACTAGCTACACGTACCAAACCTCAAGTTTCCTTGTGGTGGCCCCGCAGGCAGACCAGTTTGGACCAACACTCATGAGGAGCACTGGCCCGGGTTGTTGATTAAAGTCCTTGGGGTAGCTACTCCCTATGTAGATTATTATTAAGTTATTAGCAAATTAACACCAATGTTGGGTCCTGCCGGACAAGCCTTAGCACTACACGATTTATCAAGGGGGTCCCCATAACAACCCCAAACGTGTTAGGAGCTGTCATTATGGAATCAAACACGGGTAACCGGTAGCTAAGGCGGCAATAACGGAACAAAGCACCGGGCAAAAGGCTAGGCCTCCCGTCATTTACCAAGTATATAGGTGCATTAATTAAATAACAGAATTTAAGATAATGATATCAAAGCTCATGTTATCACATGAGTCACAGCACCTGCATCTAGCAACGCTAACATTAGTAGCTGAGCAAGCCTACTTAGCCATACAAGTTTGCTAGGAAGGAGAACGGTGTTTGGGCTAATGGCATATGAAGAGGCAATTTAATTCCAATGGTAGGCAGCGAGCAATATGACATGGAAACGAAAACTAACATAACAAGTCTAGAGATGGAATCAAGGTCATATCATCTTACCTGTGATATCCTCAGCTTGGAATGGTTCTAGCTCGTCCTGCACGTACTCTCCTGACTCCACGTATTCGTTCTCCGATCCCGGTGCTACCCAACATGAGAGTAACAACCAATGAACAGCAGCACCACAAGATGCAACAATCACATGATGCATGAGATGAAAAATGGGCATGCACCACTAATTCTATCACTAGCACAAGCAACTTAAACTACTACAAGTTTCTGGAAAGAAATGTACACTAGGCTATTTTGGCATGCATGAGGATGGCATGAACAGATGCGGCTTGTGAAAACGATGCAAAACCAAATAAAGAACATTGCAAATGGAGCTACGGATCAACGGGAATCAACGGAACAAGATATGAAGCTCTACGTGGAAGAATCAACACCACACACTCAAATGGCACAAATCTGGTATTCCCAGGTTGCCAAGACATATAACAAGCCATCATGGATGAATTGGAGCAAGGAAGAACACCACAACATCAACTAAGCACACAGATTGTTCAAAATGACTATACTACATAATCTGCCACAATCTGCATCTTAGCTCTTTGGGAGCTACATGCAACATAGCTACAAGCCTCCAAACATGACAAATAACATATGTGGCTGTAGCCCACCAAGACCACTACAAGAACCAGCAAGAATCACAGAAAAAGTAATTAAACTCTAGAAGATACAAGGCCACAAACTTTCCCAAAACCATCAGATCTCAGGGACTTAGTGAAAATTCCTGCACCTAAGTTTCTGTCTTTGTTCTGAAGCTTTTTGACAGCAATCAAAACACAACCTACTGGACTCCAAATGATTTGACATTTTACAGTAAGCTTCACAAATATATCAGATTCAAAATCCTAGCACTGAACTAAGGCTAGTTCTCAACTGAATGACCAGCACATCCTCATCTATAAGAGAAGAAAATGTTTCCAGAACCCCAGACTTGGTGAAATTTCAGATTTCACTAATCTAGAATTTTTCAGCCACATGCCCACTTTGTCTAGGCATAGTTTGCACACACATAACACCAAGTGATAAATGACACCACTATAGTGTATAGCAAAACCCCTACTACTATCACACAAAAACTCATGCCCTTGGGCTCCACCTATTCCATGGAATCAAAGATCAAACTTGCCACAAAACTAAATATGTCACCTCCATAAAGTTTCCTAATGGAAAAACAAACTTCACCACTGGATTCCTTGGGAGATTCTACCCCAAAATCAACTATAATATGTGGACACTTACTTGGAACAAGTGACCACAAATTAAGGGAGAGTAAACTACTCCAAATCATGCCTACGGAATGGGCATCATTTCATGTAGTTTCACTATATCAACTACTACATGGTTGAGCTCATGTGCATAATGACAAAGTGACATGGGGGTTTGAACCCCATGTTTGTGTCATGCACATAAACTTTCACAACCACTTCTCTCACTAGATCACCCACACACACACAACATCATGCCCTCTCTCATATTAACATGAGGAGGTGCACAAGTTGCAACTGGGGCTGGTTTACCACCCACATACATCATCACACACACTTCACAAGCACTTGAACCAAAGTATAACATGAAGGTAAAATCTACTAAACAAGTAAACTTGGAAACAACACATACATGCACTCCACTATGCTTGCAAGCTCAAGATTATACTAGCACATGCACCTACATATGCCTCATCTCATGGTGCCAATCACTCACAAGGTGCACACACAACATGATACTTGCACACACATGCATCACACACTACCTTGCAAATACCTACACACTCACATATACACATGCTAGCAAAAATACCTAGCTAGCAATACTAGAAACTCCTGCTGTTGGAGGTAGCAAGGGAAAAAATACCCACAAGATAGATCTAACACCCGACTATCATCTCTGCAAGTTTACAAAACAAAACCAGAAAGATTGCAGAAAAAAAAAGGTACTGGTGGGGAATCGAACCCAAGAGCCCCTAGTCCAAGCCACAAAGCCAAACCACTCTACTGCTGGCATTGTTTTGACACAAAGAGGGGAACAAAGCAGGTTAAGCCTCTCTACTGCAGCTACTACTATCGACAGAATAAGGAAATAAAAAGGGGGTTCACCTCTGGGATTCGAACCCTGAACCTGTTAAGAGAAACATACAAGGCTGCACCAATGCGCTACGACTGGGAACCTGACAAAGGGAGATGCACAAACAAGGTAAACGAATACGAGGCCCTGCTCTGCCTACAGGACAGCACCAGCGACAGGGAGGTCGTCGGGCTTGTATCGTCGTGACGGCTGCTGCTGCTGCGCCAAGAGGAGATCCATCCCCTGCTACTACTGCGCTGGCGAGCTACATCTAGACATGCTACAACAGCTACTCCTACTGCACTCAAACCAACAGACACACACACAACTCTGCACCTGAGGCCCTGCTACCGATCAACGATCAGAGAAGCTCGAAGAGGCCACACCGGAACTAGGCCGTGGGAAGGAGGAAGAGTGAAGGGGGAACGTCCCTCACCTTGAGGAACGGAAGAGGAGGGACCCGGTCGGAGGAGGCGGCCTGGAGAAGGCCGAAGAAGACCCGAAGGCGCCCTGCTGCCGAACCGAAGTAGGGGATGAAGACCGCCGGGAGCGCGCCCTTGACGAGCTCGGCCCCGTGGGTGTGGTCGGTCCACGGGGCTCCTAGCGCCGGGAATGGATCGCGGTGATCCACCCCGAGATCCCGGGCATGACGACGGCGGCGAACGGAGATGGGGGCGCAGCGGACGCCGGCGAGGAGCTGCTGCCTACTCTGCGTGTAGCTCATACAGAAGCTTACCTTGGGGAGGAAGGGAGAGATGGAGATGGGGATGGGAGAGGTGGCGGCGGGGGCTGAGGGAATGGAGGGAACCCTAGGCGAGGGGGGGGCACGGACGCCCAGGCTAAATAGGGGGGGCCTCGACATTCATGCAACGGCGCCGTCAACTCTCTCGGGCTCTCGGCTACTGACGAAAAGAAGGGCGCGGGGGGGGGGGGGGGAATGGCGTCAGAAAGAAGGAGGGAGGCGTCGTGGGACTGGGCTCCCATGCGCAAGGTGAGGGTAGATGGGCCACGCCTGCGCAGGAGCCAGCCCACCAGGGCGACAGATACGGGAAAAAATATTTCCCTGTTGGTTTCCTATTTACAGAAATAATTAGGGAAGAAAGAAATGCCCAAAGAAGTGTACAAGTGATAAAAATAACACAAGCACAACCCTCGACATGGAAAAACAAGACCTAATCAATAAAAATAAGAACAAGAATTTAGGAGCAAGTAAATATTTTACAAAATAGCATTAGTTGATCTGTTTTGTAATTTTTATGCACCTTTAGAACACCCATTCAAACCAGCAATTCACATCTCTCACCCACCACAATTCAAAGCTAACACATGAGCATTTTTAAAAGGGGAAAGGAAGAAGTGCATCTTGACGTAGAGTAGAAATTAGAGAGAGAGGGAGGATGGTTTGAAACCTAAGCAAATACTATCACAAGCATCACCCCACACAAGCTATACACCACATGCAACATCATCACAAGGCAACACATGAAATCACAAGAACACAATGCAACAACAAGATCACATGGCATGATAAGTAATGCATGCATGCAAAGGAAGAGAAAAATAATAAGGTGACATCACATGAAATAATGAGCATGGGCTCTCTCATAGAATGACAAGGTGGACCCACATGAGTTAGGTTCCAAATATGGCAAGGTTTACATCTGGGGCACTACAAACTGTCCCACACTAAAAAGAAGATCTCGCCCTCGAGATCTAAGACTGAAAGAAATCGGGAAATTCGGAATTGAGGTGATCCTCGCGTTCCCACGTAGCCTCTTTATCGGAATGGTGTGACGACTGCACTTTGAGAAATTTGACAGTCTTGTTACGGGTCTTGCGCTCAGTCGCCTCGAGAACCGCCACTGGATGCTCACGATCAGAAAGGTTAGGCTGAAGGTTGATATCTTGAAGATGCACAGTGCGCTCGGGGGTCTTGAAACACCTCCGAAGCTGGGAAACATGGAACACATCATGGACATTTGCAAAGGTTGACGGAAGCTCGAGCTAGTACGCAAGGTCGCCCCTCTTGCCAACCACTCTGAACGGACCAACGAAACAAGACGCAAGCTTGCCTTTGATGCCAAAGCGCTGCATACCCTTCATAGGCGACACCTTGAGATAGACAAAGTCATCAAGCTCATACGACATGTCACGGTGCTTGCTATCATAATAGCTCTTCTGACGGGACTGAGCTGCTCTGAGGTTCTCGCGAACGATCCGACACATCTCCTCAGCTTCTTCTATCATATCATTGCCAAGGATCTAACGCTCGCCTGTCTGGGACCAGTTGAGCGGAGTACGGCACTTCCTGCCATAGAGAATTTGAAACGGAGCCTTGCCAGAACTAGCTTGATAACTATTGTTATACGAGAACTCCGCGAAAGGCAGACAGTCCTCCCACTTCATGCCAAAAGAGATAACACAGGTTCTCAGCATGTCCTCAAGAACTTGATTCACTCTCTCCACCTGACCACTAGTCTGAGGATGGAACGCTGTGCTGAAGCGGATCTTCGTGCCCATAGCAGACTGAAAGGAGTCCCAGGACTTGGAAGTGAAGATACTTCCGCGATCTGAAGATATCATCATAGGTACGCCGTGCAAAGAGACAATCCTGGAGGTGTACAACTCTACCAACTGAGCTGCTGAAATGGACTCCTTGACTGGAAGGAAATGAGCCACTTTACTCAATTTGTCGAAGACGACGAAGATAGCGTCATTTCCCTTCTTGGACTTCGGAAACCCGGTGACGAAGTCCATCTCAATGTGATCAAACTTCCACTTGGGAATCGGCAAAGGCTGCAAGAGGCCCGCTGGTCTTTGATGTTCTGCTTTCACCCTTCGACATACATCACACTCGTTTACGAATTGTGCAATTTCACGTTTCATGTGAGTCCACCAGAAAGTCTGCTTCAAGTCGTGGTACATTTTGGAACTTCCAGGATGAATAGAGAGGAGAGAGTTATGAGCTTCTTCCATGATCACCTTCCTGAGATCACCTTTTGGGACGACAAGGCGATCCTCGAAAAACAACGTGTCCCTGGCATCAACAGTGAAACACTTATACTTGGGAAGACTCTTTCCCACGCCAATCTTGATGTTCTTCACCATAGCGTCAAGTAGCTGAGCTGCTCTGACCTGATCTTCCAAGGTAGGAGAGATCTGAAGGTTCGCAAGAAAACCCTGAGCAACTAGCTGAAGATTAAGCCTCCTGAAAGACTCAGAAAGACCCGACTGGAGAGGTTGCAGAATCAGACTGTTGCAATATGCCTTCCTGCTCAGTGCATCGGCCACAACATTTGCCTTGCCTGGCGTGTACTCAACACTCGGATTAAAATCCTGGAGCATTTCCACCCAACGTGTTTGCCGAAGATTCAAGTTAGGCTGAGTGAAGATGTACTTGAGGCTCTTGTGATCGGTGAAAACTTCAACCTTACGTTCCAACAACAGATGTCTCCAAGTCATCAAGGCGTGCACAACAGCTGTTAGCTCGAGATCGTGCACGGGATAGTTCTTCTCCGCAGGCTTCAGCTGCTTGGAGGTATAAGCAACCACCTTCCTATCTTGCATCAGGACTGCACCGAGACCCTGGAGAGAAGCATCGCAAAAGACCTGGTACGGCTTGTAATCATCCGGAGGGGCCAATACCGGAGTGGAGATAAGCTCCTCTTTGAGTGTATCGAAAGCCAGTTGACACTCTGGAGACCAAACATACTTGACACCCTTCTGAAGAAGACTAGAGAGCGGACTGGCGATTTTGGAGAAGTTCTCAACGAATCTCCTGCAATATCTGGCAAGACCGAGAAAGTTTCGAAGCTGCTTCACATTCTGCGGAGGTTCCCATTCAACAATGGCTTGAACCTTGGACGGGTCAACCTTAATGCCCTCGGAAGAGATAATATGCCCAAGATAAACCACTTCTTTCAGCCAGAACTCGCACTTGGAAAACTTGGCATACAGCTTGTATTCTCTCAGTTTATCAAGCACCAACCTGAGATGTTTCTCATGTTCTTCCTCATCCTCAGAAAAGACCAGAATGTCATCAATATAGAGCAAGGCAAATTCATTCTTGTATGGTGAGAAAATATAGTTCATCAATCGACAAAAAGTCGTAGGAGCATTAGCCAGACCAAAAGACATGACCGTATACTCATACGAGCCAAAACTAGTCCTGAATGCCGTCTTCGGAATGTCTTCCTCGCGAATGCGAATCTGATGATAGCCCATTCTGAGATCAAGCTTGGAGAATACTTTAGCACCTTTCAACTGTTCGAACAACTCATTTATGTTCGGAAGTGGATATTTGTTCTTGATTGTCTTCTTGTTCAATGGGCGGTAATCGACACACAGTCGGTCCGAACCATCCTTCTTCTTGACAAATAGAACACCACGTCCCCACGGAGACGAGCTTGGTCTGATCAAACCCAAACGCTCCTGCTCATCGAGTTGCCTCTTGAGTTCCTTCAACTCTTCTGGACCCAGCTTGTACGGCCGTTTGCACACTGGCTCTGTGCCTGGCTCAAGCTCAATGACGAACTCAACTTCATGGTGCGGAGGCATGCCTGGAAGCTCTTCAGGAAACACATCTTGATATTCACAGACCACTGGAACTTGCTCAATAGGATTGATCTCGCCCTTTTCATTCAAGGAGAACAAACGGATTGTATCATCACGCGCCGCGAATATAATCACATCCTCCGAAAAGTGGGTAAGCTTGACTTCTTTAGCTTCACAATCAATTGACGCCTTGTTCATGGCCTACAAGTCCAAACCAAGGATCAAATAAATGTCGGAATTGCCCAAGACAATAGGGGATGCCAGAAAAGCATAAGCGCCCATCTTGACAGAAACATCTGGGATGAACAACTGAGAGCTCATCCGCATACCCGGAGACAAACTTGCAATGACTTGGGAAGGAACTCGGTCGCAATATTATTACAAAATGCAAAGGGGTATGGCATGAAGGAATGCGAAGCACCAGAATCAAATAACACTTTAGCTGGAATATCATTGACGAGGAGGTTACCCATGATCACATCAGAGGAGTTGTCTGCTTCAGCTGCATTCACCATGTTGACTCTAGCTGATCTGGGGTTCAATTTGACAAGAGCGTTTCTTGGAGGTTTGCCTGGAGGAGGAGGCGGCAGACGGAGCTGAGAAGTACATTTGTTGGCATAGTGACCCTTCTGCCCACATTTGTGACAAATGACATCTGCTGGCTACCGGAACTGAGTCTGAGGAGGCCCTTGCTTCTGATGCTGGTACCTCTGCTGGAAGCCAGGGTTGGGTGGGTGGGAAGAACCACGTCCACCTGAGTGCTTTAGCTGCTGTGAGTGCCGAGGAGGAGGAGGAGAAACCCAAAACCTCTGTTGCTTCTGAACCACCTAAGTCGAGGAAGAGCTGGAATCTCTGAAGCGCTTCTTGGAGTTCTCCACCCTGAGCAAGGCTGCCTCTGCTCTGAGAGCTAAGTTGTAGAACTTGTCAAACTCCTCAGGATTGTGCAAAGCAAGTGCTAACTGCAAGTCCTCCTTTAAGCCACCCCTGAACTGATAAATCTTTCTCTTCTGATCCGGGACATCCTGCAACGCGTAACGGGCCAGCTCGTGGAACTCGACATTGTACTTGTACACAGAATTGCTGCCCTGCTTCAAACACCTGAACTTCTCACGCATCTCCTCAACAAAACTGGAAGGGATGTAGTGGGACCTGAAGTCACGACAAAACTCGTCCCAAGACATCACCCTGTCACCTCTGGAGTCCTTAAGCTGCTGCCACCAAATAGAAGCCTGACCCTTCAACTGAAACATAGCAAACTTGACATAGTCCGCAGGACGCACATTGCTACACTCGAAATGCTTGTTCATATCACGGATCCAATCTTCCGCATCAAACGGCTGGTCGCAAGAAGTGAACGTCTTAGGCTGGTTTGATAGGAACTGACTCAGACTGGCGAAGTGATTGCCACCCTGCTGGAAATTGCCCTGCTGATGATTGGCTCTTTCCTGGATCAATTGCAACAGCATCTGAGTGTTTGCATTAGTAGTTGCTATCATCGCCTGCCAGGCCTCTACAGGAGGAGGCGGCGGCGGCAGAGGAGGAGGAGGTGGAGGCGACATATCCTCATGCGCTGGGGTCTGACGAGGCGGTGGAGCCATCCTGAAGACGAACAGCATATTAGTCCACAGAATAATTGAAGATATTTCTGAACCAAAGACAGAATATCTGAACAGAATTTAGCATTGCACTCGAATAACATAGCAAGAGTGCATCATCAAAGTAACAGATAACAAAATTCCGATAAGGACCACTGCAAACAAGTGTGAGCTAGAACTTCTCGGAACAAACATATGACCGAGATTTCCCAAACCTCAATCAAGCGTCTGTAGGAAGATAGTCCTATAAGATACTACTAGATATCCCACCTATGAATTCCCGAAATAACTGGTCATGCAATCAGGTAGACGGATACAAGGAGTATTTCACACAACTCCTAAACTAACCCGTCACCTGTATCACATCCTTCAGCACACAACCAGCATCTCGGACCTTCATCTACAACAGATCCTCGCGATCACAACAGATGCATTGAGCAGGAAGGCATATTGCAACAGTCTGATTCTGCAACCTCTCCAGCCGGGTCTTTCTGAGTCTTTCAGGAAGCTTAATCTTCAGCTGGTTCCTCAGGGTTTTCTTGCGAACCTTCAAATCTCTCCTACCTCGGAAGATCAGGTCAGAGAAGCTCAGCTACTTGACGCTATGGTGAAGAAGGTCAAGATTGGCGTGGGAAAGAGTCTCCCCAAGTATAAGTATTTCACTGTTGATGCCAGGGACACATTGTTTTTCGAGGATCGCCTTGTCGTCCCGAAAGGTGATCTCAGGAAGGTGATCATGGAAGAAGCTCATAACTCTCTGCTCTCTATTCATCCTGGAAGTTCTAAAATGTGCCATGACTTGAAGCAGACTTTCTGGTGGACTCGTATGAAACGTGAAATTGCACAATTCGTAAACGAGTGTGATGTATGTCGAAGCGTGAAAGTAGAACATCAAAGACCAGCGGGCCTCTTGCAGCCTTTGCCGATTCCCGAGTGGAAGTTTGATCACATTGAGATGGACTTCGTCACCGGGTTTCCGAAGTCCAAGAAGGGCAATGATGCTATCTTCGTCGTCATCGACAAATTGAGTAAAGTGGCTCATTTCCTTCCAGTCAAGGAGTCCATTTCAGCAGCTCAGCTGGCAAAGTTGTACACCTCCAGGATTGTCTCTTTGCACGGCGTACCTATGATGATCTCTTCAGATCACGGAAGTATCTTCACTTTCAAGTTCTGGGACTCCTTTCAGTCTGCTATGGGCAGGAAGATCCGCTTCAGCTCAGCGTTCCATCCTCAGACTAGTGGTCAAGTGGAGAGAGTGAATCAAGTTCTTGAGGACATGCTGAGAGACTGTGTTATCTCTTTTGGCATGAAGTGGGAGGATTGTCTGCCTTTCGCGGAGTTCTCGTATAACAATAGTTATCAAGCTAGATCTGGCAAGGCTCCGTTTGAAATTCTCTATGGCAGGAAGTGTCGTACTCCGCTCAACTGGTCCCAGACAGGCGAGCGTCAGATCCTTGGCAATGATATGATAGAAGAAGCTGAGGAGATGTGTCGGATCATTCGCGACAACCTCAGAGCAGCTCAGTCCCGTCAGAAGAGCTATTTAGACAGCAAGCACCGTGACATGTCGTATGAGCTTGATGACTTTGTCTATCTCAAGTTGTCGCCTATGAAGGGTATGCAACGCTTTGGCATCAAAGGCAAGCTTGCGCCTCGTTTCGTTGGTCCGTTCAGAGTGGTTGGCAAGAGGGGCGACCTTGCGTACCAGCTCGAGCTTCCGTCAACCTTTGCAAATGTCCATGATGTGTTCCATGTTTCCCAGCTTCGGAGGTGTTTCAAGAACCCCAGCACACTGTGCATCTTCAAGATATCGACCTTCAGCCTGACCTTTCTTATCGTGAGCATCCAGTGGCGGTTCTCGAGGCGACTGAGCGCAAGACCCATAACAAGACTATCAAGTTTCTCAAAGTGCAGTGGTCAGACCATTCCGATAAAGAGGCTACGTGGGAATGCGAGGACCACCTCCGTTCCGAATTCCCCGATTTCTTTCAGTCTTATATCTCGGGGGCGAGATCTTCTTTGTAGTGTGGGAGAGTTTGTAGTGCCCCAGATGTAGCCTTCCCTATTTGGACCTACTTCATGTGGGACCACCTTGTCATTGATATGAGAGTGCCCTATGCTTGTAGGATTTCATGTGTCCTTTTATTTCTTCCCTTGCTAGCATGCATATCATATCATTTCATGTGTTAGGTGTTGTTGCAATGTGGACATATGATTCCATGTGGTGTTTGTAATCTTGTGGTAATGTGACTTGTGATTTCATGTTAGTGTTGGATGTGTGGATGAGGTGATGTACATGATAGAAGGAAGTGCATTGTGGTTTGTTTAGGGTTCAGGGTTATCTCCCTCCTATTATCTAAAGCCATATATTTTTCTTGCCTCTTGGTGTAGTAAAGATGCCCTTGTTTAAGCACTTGTTGTGGTGATTTTGTGCATTGCAAATGATGTTTTATAAGTGTTTCCAACAGGTCCCAATATTCCCAAAACAGCCAAACATAATGCTGTTTTGAAATATTTAGTTGCCCCAAATACATCTCTGTAATTTTATTCAAATAGGTTGTATTTTTCCTTGGTCAGTGGTATTTTTGTGGTATTTTTATCCTCTGTAGTTCACCTTGTGCTTTTCTTTCCTTCCCTGTTCTTTTCTGTAAATAGGAAGACCAGGGAATACGTTTTCTCTTATCTGTCACCACCCTGGGGGCTTCCTCTCACTTGGTCGGCCCACTCCCTCTCTCTCGCACAGCAAGGCCCGTTAGCCTTTTGTTCTCCTTCCTGACGCCGTGCCTCCCCCCCCCCCCCGCGCGCCTCCTTTCCGTCAGGCCGAGAGACAGAGAGAATTGACGGCGCCGTTGCACGAACGTCGAGGGGCCCCCCTATGTAGCCTCGGAGTCTGTGCCTCCCCCCTCGCCTAGGGTTCCCTCCATTCCCTCAGCCGCCGCCGCCACCTCTCCCATTTCCCATGTCCATCTCTCCCTTCCTCCCCAAGGTAAGATTCTGTAGGAGCTACAGGCAGAGTAGGCAGCAGCTCCTCGCCGGCGTCCGCTGCGCCCTCATCTCCGTTCGCCGCCGTCGTCATGCCCTGGAGCTCGGGGTGGATCCCCGCGATCCATTCCCGGCGCTAGGATCCCTCGGGACTGACCACACCGACGGGGCCGAGCTCGTCAAGGGCACGCCCACGGTGTCCTCTCCCTCTCCTTCGGTTCGACAGCAGAAGTTGCTAGTATTGCTAGCTAGGTATTTTTGCTAGCATGTGTATATGTGAGTGTGTAGGTATTTGCAAGGTAGTGTGTGATGCATGTGTGTGCAAGTATCATGTTGTGTGTGCACCTTGTGAGTGATTGGCACATGAGATGAGGCATATGTAGGTGCATGTGCTAGTATAATCTTGAGCTTGCAAGCATAGTGGAGTGCATGTATGTGTTGTTTCCAAGTTTACTTGTTTAGTAGATTTTACCTTCATGTTATACTTTGGTTCAAGTGCTTGTGAAGTGTGTGTGATGATGTATGTGGGTGGTAAACCAGCCCCAGTTGCAACTTGTGCACCTCCTCATGTTAATATGAGAGAGGGCATGATGTTGTGTGTGTGTGGGTGATCTAGTGAGAGAAGTGGTTGTGAAAGTTGATGTGCATGACAAAAACATGGGGTTCAAACACCCATGTCACTTTGTCATTGTGCACATGATCTCAACCATGTAGTAGTTGATATAGTGAAACTACATGAAATGATGCCCATTCCATAGGCATGATTTGGAGTAGTTTACTCTCCCTTAATTTGTGGTCACTTGTTCCAAGTAAGTGTCCACATATTATAGTTGATTTTGGGGTAGAATCTCCCAAGGAATCCAGTGGTGAAGTTTTTTTGCCATTAGGAAACTTTATGGAGTTGACATATTCAGTTTTGTTGCAAGTTTGATCTTTGATTCCATGGAATAGGTGGAGCCCAAGGGCATGAGTTTTTGTGTGATAGTAGTAGGGGTTTTTCTATACACTATAGTGGTGTCATTTGTCACTTGGTGTTATGTGTGTGCAAACTATGCCTAGACAAAGTGCGCATGTGGCTGAAAAATTCCAGATTAGTGAAATCTGAAATTTCACAAAGTCTGGGATTCTGGAAACATTTTCTTCTCTTATAGATGAGGATGTGCTGGTCATTCTGTTGAGAACTAGCCTTAGTTCAGTGCTAGGATTTTGAACCTGATATGTTTGTGAAGCTCCTTGTAAAATTTCAAATCATTTGGATTCCAGTAGGTTGTGTTTTGATTGCTGTCAAAAAGCTTCAGAACAAAGACAGAAACTCAGGTGCAGGAATTTTCACTAAGTCCCTGAGATCTGATGGTTTTGGGAAAGTTTGTGCCTGGTTCCCTTGAATGGTACGAATTAAACTTGATAGAAAATTCTGACCTAGGAGCCCCCTTGATTGATCGAACTTGGCCGAGTCGAGTCTAGTGAAAAACTGCTTTGAGTCTAGTTATATATCGAAGAGTAGGATTCTTTTTTCTCCTCTTCTATGCTCTGGTGAGGAATCTTGACGTAATAATTTAATTCTACTCCTCTTCTCACTCAAATTTTTTTTAGGATCACGCGGATATTTTTGGAATCTATATGATACCGATGTGACTGAGTTCTGTCTTGGTGCCTCCTATCTGCTTTGAGTCTCAGGGGAGTTGAGCTCCAGTGGATTCTCGAGCACATCGTTATCATTCATATTTCTTAGTATCTCAGAACGAAGGATGTTCGTAATTGCTTCAATACTAGTAGTGGCGAGATAACCCCGATGTCCCCAGTACTGGTGCAGATTGTTCGGCAGTACTGCCATACTTTGTATCATTGTGATCACGAGGGTCTGTTGTAGATGAAGGTCCGAGATTCTGGTCGTGTGTTGACGGATGTGATACAAGTGACGGGTTAGTATAGGAGTTGTGTGATATTTCTCCTTCTATCCGTGTACCAGATTGCATGACCAGATATTTCGGGAATTCATAGGTGGGAATTCAAGTAGTTGCTTATAGGACAATCTTCCAGCAAATGCATGATGTTAGCTTGGGGTTCGACATCTAGTGGATTCGTTTGTTCACGGTCGACTTACAGCGGTACACGTTGTGTCTGAAAGAGTCCTTGTAGCTTGCTACGACTCGGGGACGCTTCGTATGTCGGGTGCACTGCCTTGCACTTTATGGCTACTGTAAAATCGAGCCCGTGCGATCCTGTCCACGAAAATATCGAACGGAAATCTTCTCATGAGTTTGTTCTGGCTTGTTTCGTAAGCCACACTCTTTGTTTTGTTGGAATATGGTAATTTGTGTTGCTTCGCTGTCAAGTGGTGATTTCAGATCTTTCCTAAGAGGTGTTCTCATATTTTTTATGAGGGTACTAATCCTTTTGCTTAATCAGATTGTCTTATCAATTCTTGTCAACCGGAGTTGTCATATCTATTCTTTTCCAACCGGTGTGTTTCTCTTCAAGTGGATTCAATCCTCTACAATTTTTGCAAGATCAATGTCTCATTTCTTTCCGAAGTTCATCTCATCTGTCTCAAGTTGTCTTTGTTTTTCCCTCCCTCCCGCCCTTTTCTTCAGTGATTCAATTTTCGTCCAACTGTCTTCTTTTAAGTGTTGTTGTCGCTATCTCCTATTCCTTTTGTAGCCGGTGATTCATTGTGAAGATTCTCACGAGCTTCATGTTCATCTTTATTCATTTTTGTCATCTTTTCCGGTGAATTTAATTCAGTTCTCCGTGTTCATCATATTCCTTTCGTCCTTGTAATTCTTTCCATGTTGGAAATTCTTATCAACCTTCTTGTTATTCATTCCTCTCTTTTCTATCCGGAGTGTTAAATATATTTCAGTAGTTTCTTGTTTTAAATTCTTTTAATTATTTCGGGGTGCTAACCTCATCTAGTTTTTCTTATTCTGGTGCAATTTCCCTCGTTCTAGCAATTGTTTCAACGGTGGTTTCTTTGAGTGGGCCCATAACCCACACGTTTTCCCAGGATCTTATCTAGCTCTTGTAATCTTTTCCGGAGATCTCTAAATCTTTTCAACTATGACGTAAGTATGATTTCATCAGTCATATCCCTTCTTCAAGATCTATTTAAATTAATTCTCATATTGGCTCAACATTTCATTCTTCTTTATTCCGGAGTGTCTCATTAATTCTCGGTGTTGTTCTCGTCATCATTCTCAGCTTGCATTCAAAGGAGTGTTTCTCTCAATCTTGGTCCATTCTCTTCATGATGAATAGTTTCAGCCTTCTCGCATCATCTTGAATTATTCCCAATGATGAGTAATCTCTTTCTTGCTATCCGGTGCGTTTCTGAGTTGCTTTTATTTCTCGTTCTCCGAAGGCCATCATTTGAGAAGATTCTTCGTTCTCAGGTTTCAGCTTTCATCCTCACTTCTTCTCCATTGTTGTCTCTTCGTTCGTCTCCCGGTTATTCCGGTGCCTTGTTCTAGTTTTTGTCTCAGGTGGCTCATGATCTCTTCATTCTCTTGTATCTACATTAATTCGTGGTGTTCCCTTTTATTTGTGAATTGTTACCGGTGCTTCCTTCAATTATGCTTCAAATGGTGCTTATCTCTCTGCTTCTTCAAGATTCTTTCAAGAATAAGTGTACGCTAAATCCGTTGCTTGTCATCAATTAAACTTGATGAAGGATAAGCATAACATAATTCTTATTCTTGTTGATAGTAATCTGAATTCTTCTTCCGGAGTGGCTCATGATATCAATTCCTTTCTCAAGTGTTCTTATCTTTTCTTTTCCGGAGTTCCAAGTTTTATCAACTATCTCTTTGTGAAACTTCATCTAAATCCTGGCAAGGTCATAATCTTATTGTTTTCTTCCTTGATATCTTTGCATCATTCATGTGTATACGGTGGTCCTTCATGGTGGCTCGTCAAGGTTTCAATTCGTTCTCAAGTGTTCTTCAAGATTCTTGTTGGAGAACCTCTAGTATCCTTTTTCTTGCATTTATATGTGCAATTGTTCTTCCTTTATCCTTTGGGATGGTATTATAGCATTCTTGTTAGTGTAGGAGTCTCGAAGAGATTTTTCTTTCAGGAATGAGATAATTGAACCCACCAATTCTATGATCATGAGATATTGTCAACCCATGAGTTCTTCTTTGAGCTATCTTGGTCTCGATTTCCCCTAAAGCTTTTCCTATGGATTGTTGCCATCATGGTGTTTGTCATTAATCCAAGTTCTCAATGTATCCTCTTCGTGTAAGAATTGTTCATATCTTGTTTATCCTAATCTTTCCTTGTTTCTTTTAGTGGTTGTTTGTCACCTCATATTTGTTGAGATGATTTTCATAAGCCCACTATTATCTTGTTCTTTTCGTTGTTGGTTTTCCAACTACTCTATCAATTCTCTATCCGGAGGCTCTTCAATTCTATTGTGATGATAGTTGGCATTCTTTCTTCATTCTCTTCTTCCGCTTGAGCCAGTCCTATTCTATTGTTCCGGAGGCATTGTGTTATTACTCTTTTGGGTCAATCTTGTTGTTCTATCAAGATCATGGTGTTCCCTTGTTCTATTTAGTTGTTTGTTATGAATATTGTCTAATTCTCCTACCTTTTCGAATTTTATGTCCCATTTTCCTACCAAAGTGATGCAGAAATTTTCCGTGAATTCTTGCTTCTTTCTCATATCATTCCTCATCGCTTTGCAACCTTCAAGGATCGTTGGTTTCACTCGTTTGTCAAAGAAGCGACTAATTTTTTACCTCTTGTTCTTTCTCACCCTCTCCCCCTTTCATTCTTGGATCTCGGGGCGAGATCCTCTTGTAGTGTAGGAGAGTTGTGACAGCCCGAGACCGACGCCCAGAAGATTCCCCTTTTATTACCATTTCCGTCGTGTGGCTATTTTACTTCGTTCGTTGCATCGTCATTTAGTTTGCATCGTCGCATCATGTCATCCGCGTTAGTTGTCGGTGTTGCTTGTTGCTGTGTTGTTGGGTGTTAGTGCTTTGTGAGTGTGACGTTGTTTGTTGGCATGATGAGAGTGCGTGCGTGAGAGCCACCGCTAAGCCCCGTTTCACCGCGAACCACTCCCCTCCTCTCTTCTCTTTGATTTTGTTTTGGGGTTGTGTAAAGTTTCCGTCTTAACCCTTTTAAAAAAACGTCTTCTTTTAAAACCCTTTTTATTAAATGTGGGGGCAACCCCTTGGGTTTTCTTTATTTTCTCCTTTGGTTTTATTTTAAAACCGTGTCATTTTATTTTCTCTTTTAAAGGGCTTTTATTTTATTCTTTAAAAAAAAGAGGTTTTATTTATTTCTTCAAAAGGGTTTTAATTTTTAATTCTTCAAAAGATTTTATTTTATTCGTTTGAGAAAAAAATGCCCAAGCTATTTTATGTTTGGGGTTTAATTTTCAAAGGAGCAAAAGCATTTTATTTATTTTTGTTAAACGTATTCCTTTTGTTAAAGCTTTCTATTTTTTTCAAAGTTAAAAAAATCAAAGGAGGGAGAGAGGAGCCCAGCCCAGCCTTTGAACCTGCCAAGGCCCAAGGCCCCTTTTAACCTAGCGCCAGGGGAGAGCTTCGCTTGAATCCCTCCTGCGCCGCCGAGCCCGACCTCCTCTCGTTCCTCCCTCCTCCCGATCCCGTGCATCCCCTCGCCCCCGTGTTTGTTCTTCCGTCGCCTCTAGGCCGAGCAGCTCCCTGCGCTGTGCCCGCCGTGGACACCAGTCCCGAGCACAGTAGCTCCATGCGCTAGCTCCCCGCCGCGCCGCCTCCAGTCGCGCTCGACCTAGCCCGCGCGCTGCCCTGCACGCCGGAGGCCAGCCCCGCCGCCGCAGCGTCCGTGCTCCCCCAGCGCCCTGGTCACCCGTGCCTATTCGTCGCCGTGCTGCCTCGGCTCGCCGTTCCCTGCGTCCGCCCGACGGCCCGACAACACCTCCCAGGAGCTTTCCTCGAGCCCTCCTCCCCAACCATGGCGCTCGACCGCCTCCCGCGCCCCGCCATGGACTACCCCGCGCCGCCGACCTTCTCCTCCTGCTCGCCGTCGTGCTCACCGGTGCGCTTGCCGTGCTGCTGTTGCTGCAGTGCTGCGTTTTGCTGTAGCTGCTGCCGAGCCGCCTTGGCGTTCCATTGCTGTTGCGTTGGTTGCTGCTAGCCGTTATGGTGCTTGCTTGCCGCTGCTGGTTGCCCGCTGCTGTGGCGCACGCGTTCCCCTGTCAGCCAGCTGATGTTGTAGTTGCTGCCCTGCATGCTGTTGATGTGGCTGTCGAGCTTGCTGTTGCCGTTGCGCCGCTGCTGCTGCCCTGCTTGCCTGCCGTTTCATGCATGTTGTTGCCCCGCGCTGCTATTGTTGCTACCGAGCATTCCCGCCTGCCTGCTGTTGTTGTGCCGTTTTGCTGCTGCCTTGCCGAGCCGCTGCGCTCTTGGTGCTGCGCCGCTGCTGTAGGTAGTTGCTGCTAGGTGCATTTTGCTGCTGATTGCTTATGTTGTGTGTTGCTGCTAGCTGCAGTTAGCATGGCCGACGCATGCTTTTGTTGTTGCGTCTTGCTGCTGCTAGATAGATGCTAGTAGCTGCTATTGCTGTTACTGCACATGCTGTTATGTTTGCTGCCGTTTTACTTGCATGTTGCTGCTGCATGCTGTCATGCTTGCCTGCTAGCTGCTGCAGTTTGTTTCTTGCTGGCTCTAGATAGATGCTAGGATGCCGGATGCTGCATGCTAGTTTGCCATGCTGTTGGTTGCCTGCTGCCACTTTGATGCTTGCGTCACGTTGCTGTTTGTTGCCTGCTAGTTGTCGTCGCCGCGTGCACCTTCCCTGCCTGCCGTGGATCCGACAAGATCGGCGAGTACCACGATGTCCTCGACGACCCCGGACCTCTTCGGACCCGTGTTCGACTACCGTCGCCGAAGAACCGTCTACCAACGCCAAGAGTACGCCTACCGTCGACGAGACCCGAGTACCACGACTTCCTCGACTTCCACGACGTCCACAACGACAGTTGTTCCCCTTCAACGAACCGAACCGCTCTGATTCGCACGCGTCGAAAGTATACCGATCGGACATGTCGTGTACTGTGTACAAGTGATGTATGAATGAATGTATGTTTGCGTCGTATGTTGCCCGTTGCACGTGTACCTCTTCTGTTGTGCCCCGACACATGGGAACCCGGTAATCGGGATCACCCCATATTTATTTAGCGTTCCCGCACGCGCTCCGTATTCGTTGGCACGGTATCTCGACGAGTTATCGAGATAGAAGCGTTGTCGTGGCATCGTTTTCGTCTTGCCACCATAGTTCCCCCTTCGCTTGTCGTGGCAATTTGTTTCTTTCCCTTCTTGCCCGTGTTATGAACTCGCATGCATGACGCATTCATGGCATATAATCTTGTGTTGCATGTTCTTGTGTCGTAGCTCCGTTCTAAGTCCGACGTGCTGTCGACTAGGTTGTCATGTAGGTTCATCGCTCACCCCTTGCCATGTTAACAACATTTAGTATTGCCGTGTAAATAATCGGGAGTGAATTAAATAATTGAGTGTGGAGTTTCGTCGATATGCAACCCGTTGCATATCGAGCTTCACTTAATGTGTAGAGTTTGTGTGAGGTGAATTGCCATGCCATCCCTTGCATTTTGATCTGATCATGCATCATATTAGGGTTTGCATCATGTCTTGCTTTTGTCGTGGTGAATATTTGTGTTGATGTTTGTTTCCGGTTTGCTCCGTTTTGATAGAGTTCTGCAAGCGTGTCAGAATGTCAGGACCCGTTCGACTACGATGGTTTGCCGACTCCACCGAGTTGTTCTTCTTCCAAGCGGGATCTCAGGCAAGATGACCATTTCCCCAGATACCATTACTATCATTTCCATGCTAGTTTTATTGCTTCTGTCGCTTATCTCTCATTGCCTACCACTTGTTAAATATCAGACTCTCAACCATGCCATGATAACCTTCAACCTGTTTGACCTAGCAAACCACTCATTGGCTATGTTACCGCTTGCTTAACCCTGTGTTAGCGTTGCTAGTTGTAGGTGCCGTTGCTCCCAACATTTGGTCTCCTTGATTGAAAATTCCGTTTGTTTCTATCAATCCGACCTAGGAAACTGTTATTTGCTGGATTACGTGGCTAACTTACGCGAAGTAATTGTGAAGGTGGTCTACACTAGCGATCGGATTTACTAGATCACTGAGTGATCCTGAATACCTACCTACGGTATTCATAACCCCACCGTGTCCCCGATCGAAGAGAGATCTTCGAAGGGACAGTCACGGTTACGCACACAGTTGGCAATTTTATTAGCTTATGTTTAAGTTATCTAATACCGGATGTTATCAAAATATTCCAAGTTGCCACATGACCGCGGGCACGGCTTTCTGAAAGATTAAACCTTGCAGGGGTGCTCCAACTAGTCCATCACAAACGTACACAGGCCGCAAAGTAATCCTCTATCACGAATCTCGTGATCTCTTCGGATTCCTTAGAGGAAAACCTCAACTCTGGGGGAAACCAAAGCTTCACTGGGATTCCTGTACGTAAGATATACCGCTAAGGTAAGGCAAGGCTAGCAGGACCTCCCGACGTGTCGACGACCCCGATAAGAGACGCCTATCTCAGTCTCAGGACACACCGGATGGAACTAGCTACAGGTATCAAACCTCAAGTTTCCTTGTGGTGGCCCCGCAGGCAGACCAGTTTGGACCAACACTCATGAGAAGCACTGGCCCGGGTTGTTGATTAAATTCCTCGGGGTAGCTACTCCCTATGCAGATTATTAGTTATTAGCAAATTAACACCAATGTTGGGTCCTGCCGGACAAGCCTTAGCACTACGCGATTTATCAAGGGGTCCCCATAACAAGCCCGGACGTGTTAGGAGCGGCATTACGGAATCAAACACCGGTAACCGGTAACTAAGGGGGCAATAACGGAACAAAGCACCCGGCAAAAGGCTAGGCCTCCCGTCATTTACCAAGTATATAGGTGCATTAAATAAATAACAGAATTTAAGATAATGATATCAAAGCTCATGTTATCAAATGAGTCACAGCACCTGCATCTAGCAATGCTAACATTAGTAGCTAAGCAAGCCTACTTAGCCATACAAGTTTGCTAGGAAGGAGAACGGTGTTTGGGCTCATGGCATATGAAGAGGCAATTTAATTTCAGTGGTAGGCAGCGAGCAATATGACATGGAAACAAAAACTAACATAACAAGTCTAGAGATGGAATCAAGGTCATATCATCTTGCTGAGTCCCCGTGGCTCACGGATTCCTCTGAAACTCCCAGCAGGAACAGGTACCCCAGAGGCAGATGATCCCGACGACACCCAGCTGGCGTGGCAGTACGACGAGGAGACAGACCACCTCTACGTGAACTATCCAGAGGACTGGGGCGTGGTCGTGATCGTGGGCCTGCAGCAGGGTAGCATAGCATTTTCCATGTTTTGTAGTCCATAGCGGAACTACCTTGATTGTATCTGTGATGTACTATGAGTTTTATAAGAAGACAGTTGAATCCCAAATTGTCTACTTTTATTATTATTTGTGCTATGTTACTTGCTTGCGAAACGCTTAGATGCGATTCTTTCCTATTCGGGGGCCTCGACCCCCAGATCGGAAAGGACCGCATCTTGGTCGTTACATATCTCTACTTGGTGCGGGAGTTTTGGCTAATATGAGGTGGAAGCAATCGTCACATGCTAAGGGATCTCTAATCATATAACATTGTTTGGAACCAAGCAAACACAATTCATTATGTTGTCTTCCATGTCCAACATCTACTTCTAAGCATGTAATAGTTTGGTGAGTGCTCACAATTATAGAAATGCCTAAGATGATATATTTATATGTGAACCTCTCTTTCCTTGTTACTTATTATTAATTGCAACAATGACTGGGGTCTATGTTGGTCTATTCTCAACAAGTTTCAATCATCATACTTGTTATATGTGAAGCTATCACTTTCCATAAGATCATCTCATGATCTTTCATGCTATCGTTCTTTTCATACTTTTGATCACGGCACAAAGCAAAGCCCTTGACTAAGATACTCTTTATTATATTGCTCGTAAGCTCGAATACATCGGGGGAGACAGAAAGCAAAAGACTCAAACCAAACACTAAAGACTTATTCCACTAAGAGACGAAATAAAAACTGAAAAGGAAAGAACTAAAACAAAGGTAAAAGCAAAAGATATAAAGGTGATACGATACCAGGGAAACTCCCCCAAGCTTGGCAAAAGTCAAGGGGGTTGCCCATACCAATGCTTAGTTGCCTTCCTTTGGTGGTGATGGTGGTGGAGTCTTTGCCTTTGATTCCAAGAGAGCTATCAATCTTTTATTTATACCTTGGAGATCTGCGACATGGTTTTCCAGCAAAACAACTTCACGAGAAAGGGATAAACAAGGTCTTAGGCTTCTTCCTTTGGTCAGGGAGGCTTGACTTCTTGAACTCCACATGAGTGCGTCCAGGTTGAGGTAGAGGAGCCTCCTCTTCATCGGAACTCATTTGGTCGGTCCCCTTGGGATCATAGTCCTCTTCCTCATCAGTGGTCGAGCCATATGGTTCCAAATCCCCATAGACCTTAGGGTTAGCAAGGTAATCAGCCACATAGCTCTCCCCCTCTGAATCCTGAGAAGACATCTTGACCTAGATCTGCGGCAGAAAACAGCCTCGAAACGAAAACAGAGGAAAATTGCGCGATACGGAGATCAAAACCCTCGGGCATATATATAATGATTTTTTCTGGACCAGAAGGAGTGCTCCACAAGAAAACGGTGTCCGGGAGGCACACGAGGTGCCCACAAGCTCTGTTGCCGCCGCCAGGGGGGCCGCGACAACCAAGCTTGTGGCCGCCTCGTGCGCTCTCCGGACTGCTTTTTATTTTTCTATTTTTCCATAAATTCCAAAACGGAGAAAATTTCCTACTGGAAATGTTTCGGAGTCCAATTACTTACCAAAACACATACCTCTTCGTTTTCACGGTCTGAAACAGGCTGATAAACATCCCTTATGTACTCCTCTAGAGTTATGATATTGATGATATTGGTCTCAACATTTATGGGAGTACTAGAGATATAATGCTTGATTCTTTGCCCATTTACCACTCTAGGATAATTACCTTCCGTGTTATTGATTTTGATGGCACCGGAACGATATACTTCCTCGACAACGTAGGGACCTTCCAATTTAGAGAGAAGCTTGCCTGCGAAGAATCTTAAGCGAGAATTGTATAGCAGGACATAATCACCTGCGTTGAACTCTCGTTTTTGTATTCTTTTATCGTGCCATCTCTTAGCCTTTTCCTTGAACAACTTGGCATTCTCATATGTCTGGGCCCTCCATTCATCTAATGAGCTGATATAAAACAACCGCTTCTCACCGGCAAGTTTGAAATCGAAGTTGAGCTCTTTGATTGCCCAATAAGCTTTGTGTTCCAGCTCAAGAGGTAAATGACAGGCCTTACCGTAAACCATTTTATACGGCAACATGCCCATGGGATTCTTATAAAGAGTCCTATAAGCCCATAGTGCATCGTCAAGTTTGCTAGACCAATTCTTTCGAGATCTATTGACAGTCTTTTGTAAGATCAATTTGATCTCCCTATTACTGAACTCCACTTGACCACTAGACTGAGGATGATAAGGAGATGCAACTCTATGGTTGACATCATACTTAGCGAGCATCTTGCGGAAAACACCATGAATGAAGTGTGAACCGCCATCAGTCATCAGATATCTAGGGACTCCAAATCTTGCAAAAATGACTTCTTGAAGCATCTTAATAGAGGTGTGGTGATCAACATTTTTCGTGGTGATAGCCTCTACCCACTTAGTGACATAATCCACAACAACTAAGATGTGAGTATACCCATCGGAACTCGGGAAAGGTCCCATATAATCAAAGCCCCAAACATCAACTAGTTCAATGACAAGTGAATAGTTCATAGGCATTTCCTGACACTTACTGATATTCCCTATTCTTTGGCATTCGTCACAAGACAAGACAAACTTACGGGCATCCTTGAAGAGAGTGGGCCAATAGAAACCTGATTGCAATACCTTATGAGCAGTTCTGTCTCCAGCATGGTGTCCTTCGTAGGCCTCGGAATGACACTTCTGCAGGATCTGTCCCTGTTCAGGTTCAGGCACACAACGTCTAATAACACCATCTACTCCTTCCATATAAAGGTGAGGATCATCCCAAAAGTAGTGTCTCAAATCAAAGAAGAATTTCTTCTTTTGCTGGTAGGTGAAACTGGGTGGTATGTATTTGGCTACGATATAGTTTGCATAATCATCATACCACGGTGCACTATGTGAAGTGCGGATGACATTCAATTGCTCATCAGGAAAGTTGTCATCAATAGGTCGTGGGTCATCAAGGACATTCTCTAGCCTAGACAAGTTATCTGCTACAGGGTTATCAGGACCCTTTCGGTCAACAACGTCTAAATCAAATTCCTGTAGCAGGAGAACCCATCTGATTAGCCACCCTTAGCGTCCTTCTTCTCCATGAGGTACTTAATAACAGCATGATCAGAGTGAATAGTGACTTTGGATTCGACTATATAAGATCTGAACTTTTCGCATGCAAACACGACTGCTAAAAACTTCTTCTCCGTAGTGGCGTCGTTTCTTTGGGCACTGTCTAGAGTTTTACTAGCGTAGTGAATGACATTCAACTTCTTTTCAACTCTTTGTCCTATAACAGCACGAACAGCATAATCACTAGCATCGCACATGATTTCAAAGGGCAAGTTCCAATCAGGTGGTTGAACAATAGGTGCGGTTATCAAGGCATTCTTAAGTATTTTGAAAGCTTCCTCACAATCCTCATCAAAAACAAAAGGAACATCCTTCTACAAGAGGTTGGTAAGAGGCCTAGAAATCTTAGAGAAGTCTTTAATGAACCTTATATAGAAACCAGCATGACCTAGGAAACTTCATATACGTCTAATATTTGTGGGGCAAGGCATTTTCTCAATTGCATCAACCTTAGCCTTATCAACTTCAATGCCTTTCTCAGAGATTTTGTGTCCTAAGACGATGCCTTCATTAACCATGAAGTGGCACTTCTCCCAGTTAAAGACGAGGTTGGTATCTTTGCATCTCTGTAAGACTCGATCAAGGTTGTTGAGGCAATCATCAAAGGAAGAACCGTAAACGGAGAAATCATCCATGAAAACCTCAACAATCTTTTCACAAAAGTCAGAGAATATAGCCATCATAGATCTTTGAAAGTTGGCAGGTGCATTGCACAAGCCAAAAGGCATGCGTCTATAAGCAAAGGTACCGAAGGGGCATGTGAAAGTGGTTTTCTCTTGATCAGATTGTGCAATAGGTATTTGCGAGAAACCTGAATAACCGTCTAGAAAGCAGAAGTGTGTGTGTTTAGATAGCCTTTCTAGCATCTGGTCTATAAACGGCAAAGGATAATGGTCTTTCATGGTTGCCTTGTTCAGTTTCCGGAAGTCTATCACCATCCTATAGCCCGTAATAATCCTCTGTGGGATTAGTTCATTCTTATCATTAGGAACGATGGTGATACCTCCCGTCCTAGGTACGCAATGTACTGGACTTACCCAATCACTATGAGCAACATGATAGATGATTCCTGCTTCCAGAAGCTTTAATATTTATTTTCTCACGACCTCTTTCATCCTGGGATTTAATCTCCGTTGATGATCAGCAACTGGCTTAGAATCAGGATCAGTTTTAATCTTGTGCTGACATAGAGTGGGGCTAATACCCTTAAGATCATTAATAGTATATCCAATAGCAGCACGGTGCTTCCTCAAAGTTTTTAATAACTTCTTCTCTTCGTGATTCGAGAGGTGAGCACTAATAATAACAGGATATATCTCCTTCTCATCAAGATAGGCATACTTAAGAGTATCTGGTAACTGTTTCAGCTCGAACACAGGATCACCCTTTGGTGGGGGAGGATCCCCAAGTAGTTCAACATGCAGATTATTCTTGAGGATAGGATATTTTTCTAAGATAATTTTATCTATCTCATCTCTTTCATCCATATGCATATCATTTTCATGCTCAAGCAGATATTGCTCTAAAGGATCCGTAGGAGGTACGGCAATAGAGGCAAGAGCAATGATTTCATCCCTACCAGACGACTCATTTTCATGGGGTTGTCTTCCAAACTTGGAGAAGTTAAATTCGTGAGACACACCCTCGAAACTAACAGTGACAGTCTGTTTAATGCAATCAATGTGAGCATTGACAATGTTGAGAAACGGTCTACCAAATATGATGGGACAAAAGCTATCTTGTGCAGTAGCAAGGACGAGGAAATAAGTAGGATACTTCTCTTACCACACAGGACTTCTACGTCTCTCACAATACCCAGGGGACAGATGGTGTCTCTATTAGCTAGCATAATAGTGACATCAATGGATTTTAACTCAGCAGGTGCAATCTCATCTTTGATTTCATCATATAGGGACCGGGGTATTGCACTAACACTAGCACACATATCACATAAACCATGATAACAGTGATCTCCTATCTTGACAGAAACAACGGGCAGGCCAACTACAGGTCTGTATTTGTCTTTCGCGTGAGGTTTAGCTATTCTAGCAGAGTCCTCACAGAATTTGATAACATGCCCATCTATGTCTTCGGCTAAGAGATCTTTGATAATAGCAACACTAGGTTCAACTCTAATTTCCTCAGGGGGTGCAAGTGGTCTAATGTAACCCCTACGTATCACAGTTGGAGCTTTAGAATAATCCTTTTTCCTAGCAGGGTAAGGTGGTTTCTCAGCGTAGGCACAAGGAACAATAGGATCACTAAAGGCAGTGACTTTCTCTTCAACTAGATTGGGTTTAACTATGTTGATTTCTACAGGAGAATGATACTTAAACCACTTCTCTTTGGGAAGATCAACATGAGCAGCAAAATATTCACATAGAGAAGCTACTATCTCAGAGTCAAGTCTGCACTTAGCGCTAAAATCTCTAGAAGTGTTTGTTTCAACAAAAGATTTAACGCAATCAAACTTGAAATTCATACCTGACTCCTTACCTTCTTCAAGCTCCCAATCTTCAGAGTTACGTTTGATTCTTTCCAATAAATTCCACTTGTGATCAATATCCTTCTTGATAAAAGAACCGGTACAAGAAGTGTCAAGCATGGTACGATCTTCATGAGAAAGCCGAGCATAAAAGTTTTGAGTGATAATTTCTCTCGAGAGCTCATGATTGGGGCATGAATATATAATTGATTTAAGCCTCCCCCGAGCTTGAGCTATGCTTTCCCTGTCACGAGGCCAAAAGTTATAAATATAATTCCTATCACGATGTACTAAATGCATATGATAAAACTTTTGATGAAATTCCAATTTCAACCGATTGTAGTCCCATGATCTAGTATCATCACATAGCCCATACCATGTCAACGCCTTATCATTCAAAGATAAAGGAAAGACTTTCTTCTTTACCTCATCCTCGGGCAAACCTGCAAGCTTAAATAAACCACAAACTTCATCTACATAGATTAGATGCAAGTCTGGATGTGATGATCCATCTCGTGTAAAAGGATTAGCAGCAGTTTCTCAAGCATACCCGAAGGAATTTCATAAAAGATATTTTCAGTAGGTACATCAGGTTGAGGAACAACTCCTCGTGCTTTCGTCCATGGTTAATATACCCCGAACAAACTCCTCAAAGGAACAGTCTCCATAGTAACAAGTGAACCATATTCCACTTACCAAATGTAAATGTTTCCTTACCAAATTCCACTTACCAAAGGCGCTTTCCTCCCCGGCAACGACGCTAGAAAAGAGTCTTGATGACCAACAAGTATAGGGGATCAATCGTAGTCCTTTCGATAAGTAATAGTGTCAAACCCAACGAGGAGCAGAAGGCTCTGATAAACTTTTTTGAGCAAGGTAATAACTGCAAGCACAGAAAGTAGTGGTAACAAGTGATGGTGTAGTGAGGTGAAACGTAGCAAGCGAAAAGTAACAAGTAACAAGTAGTAGCAACGGTGCAGCAAGTGGCCCAATCCCTTTTGTAGCAAGGGACAAGCCTGAACAAAGTCTTATAAGAGGAAAAACGGTCCCGAGGACACACGGGAATTTTTGTCATGCTAGTTTCATCATGTTCATATGATTCGCGTTCGTTACTTTGATAGTTTGATATGTGGGTGGACCGGCGCTTGGGTACTGCCCTTACTTGGACAAACATCCCACTTATGATTAACCCCTCTAGCAATCATGTGCAACTACGAAAGAAGAATTAAGACAACGTCTAACCATAGCATTAAACTAGTGGATCCAAATCAGCCCCTTACGAAGGAACGCATAGACTGGGTTTAAGCTTCTGTCACTCTAGCAACCCATCATCTACTTACTACTCCTCAATGCCTTCCTCTAGGCCTAAATATGGTGAAATGTTATGTAGTCGACGTTCACATAGCACCAGTAGAGGAAAAACAACATACAACATATCGAAATACCGAACGAATACCAAATTCACATGACTATTATTAGCATGACATATCCCATCTCCCCGGGAACAAAAGTAACTACTCACAAAGCATAATCATAATCATGATCAGAGGTGTAATGAATAGCATCAAGGATCTGAACATAAACTCTTCCACCAAGTAATCCAACTAGCATCAACTACAAAGAGTAATCAACACTACTAGCAACCTTACAAGTACCAATCGGAGTCGCGAGACGGATATTGGTTACAAGAGAGGAACTAGGGTTTGGAGAGGAGATGGTGCTGATGAAGATGTTGATGGAGATGACTCCCCTCCGATGAGAGGAGTGTTGGTGATGACGATGACGACGATTTCCCCCTCCGGGAGGGAAGTTTCCGCGGCAGGATCGTCATGCCGGAGCTATAGATTGGTTCTGCTCAAGTTCCATTTCGTGGCGGCGGAGAATCCATGAAAAAGCTCCACCTTGATTTTTTTTCGGACGAAACCCTTCATATAGCAATAAAGGGGGGCCAGTGGGCCACCAGGGTGCCCAAAAGCCCTGTTGCCGCGGCCAGGGGGGAAGGCCGCGGCCACCAGGCTTGTGGGCCCCTGGCAGCTTCCCTGTGGCACTTCTTTCGCCCAATATTTTATATATATTCCCAAAACAATTACCATTGATTTTTAGGGCATTTGGAGTTGCGCAGAATAGAGGACTCAGACTTGCTCCTTTTCCAGTCCAGAATTCCAACTGCCGGTATAATAACAGGCATAAGTATGGTTCCACAAAGTATAATAACACTCCATAAAGCGATAAATATCCACATGAAAGCATGATGCAAAATGGACGTATCATCCCTCGTGAGGGGACAAGCCTCATGAGGAGGAGCAGTGTCAAGACCCACAGGGGGTCTCCTCAGGACCCCTCCGGAGCGGCGGACATTACGAGGCAGGGCCATGCCTGAGGAGTCAAGGGTGATGCCAGGAAAGGACAAGCGAGCAACAGATAGCAGGATGGGACAATTTCCCCCTATGGTGCAAAGGAGGCGGCGGCATAGAGGTTTCCCAAAGGCATCTCCCAAAGGTTTCTCTTCTCGTGCAACAAAACCGTAGTGTGACACCTCAAAATTTTAATAATATTTTTCTGAAATAAAATTTTGCCTAGGATAAAATTTTTGATAAAACAATTTGCTTCATGACTCTTTTCAAAGCCTCTATCCAAAAAACTTTTCATTTCAAGTAGCTTTTCAAAAAAAAAAACAATTTCGTGCTTGAGCCCTTTCTTGAGACCATTTGTATTATTTATTTAATTAGATGGGAATATTATTTTTGGCTATGTCCATTTAATATTTGAATTTATGGATTTTTGGATAATGTTTGAAACACTCCTTTCCCTTCGTGAAGAGGTTATCCCTAGGAGAATGTTTTTTGAAAGTTTATGTTGGAATCTTAATACTTGCATAAGAACATTTCCTTTCTTCTGGTAAATTCTTGGGATATTTTATTTTAATATTTTGACCAAGATTTCCTTTATTCAAAACAGATTTATACTTTCTTTTAGGGCTGCTTTGCACTGCAACCTTGTGATCACTTCCTCTAAAAATTCTATAAAAAATTGTAGATGACCTGTGATGTCCATAGATCACATTTATGCAAAAAGCTATGCAAGTGTTTTGAATATTTTGAGCACAATAACTACTTTTATAATCTGGTCCAGATTTCAGTTTGTACTACAACCCCTAGGAATAATCCTTCAAAAATTCCACAAAAATTTGGGGATATCAAGTATAAAATGGGATTAACTTTTATGAAAAAACCCATCTGTTTTCTTTGTAAACTTTTAGCAAAACAACCAGTTTGGTGCTTTGCACTACAACCCTACTTTTCCTTACTCCGTTCGCTTCAAAATTTTGCATGCTTGTTTGGAACCTTACCAAAACCTTAAATCCAGGAGTCGAGCTCAATTGGATGAAGGTAGATGCATGTGATAATAGCTCCAAGTTTCTGTCCAAAATTGTGTTTCTCAAAATATTGCATTGGGTAGTATTGATTTTTGCCAAACTAACCCCACAACCATGGCTAGCACCTAGGGAAACCCTGATCTAGAGATTTTGGTGGACATCAAATCTCTTTAGGATCCCCTGGCATTTCATCAACCACCTTTGATGCATGTACAAATTTGGCATGAGTTTAAGTTTGCATTGTGGAGTTGCCACTCCACTCAAGCCAGCATGTCTAGCGAACTTGACCTAACCCCTAGCCTACCTCTATGTGTTTACATGGGCATTGGAGCAATGGTGTGTGCACTGGCAATGCGTCGAGCACCCTGCGTACACGCTGTGTGTGCACGAGAGCTCACATTTTGCACACGCTGCTGCCGAGTCGCCACGTCCCCTCTGGCCAGCTGCAAGCACCGCGTCAACCCTTCCCTCCCAGATAGTTGGTCGTCGCCCTGTGCGAGCAGAGCAACGGCAGGTCGAAGGGCGTCGTTCCTCCTTTGCTGCTTCCATGAACGGCGCCGCCTGAGCTCCATTCGTGCTCCACCTGTCCCTGCACCCCTACCCCTCGTCATATGTGTTGCCCCGCCGCCCTGCTGCTGCCCTTGTTGCGCCTGAAGCTTTGTCGCCGTCGTACTTACCCGAAGGCCGCCGCGAAACCACCCTGAGCTGGCTATATAAGAGTTTCCCCTAGCCCTATGAGCATCGTAGCAACCTCCCTGGACCAATAGCTCCCCTCAACTCGCCTCAATCTTGCTAGAGAAGCCCTCGGTGCACCTCTCTAACAAAAGCGCCGCCGTCGACCCCCTGCTCGATTCCGGCAGCCCCATGCCCCTCTCCTCCTCCCAGGACTACCTCTAGCCTACCCAGACCACAAATAACTCGTTCCGATCGTCAAGCATAGCCGGGAGCCACGTGAGATCGAGGACGCAGGTTGGCCGAACCTCCTTCCGCCATTGTTGAAGCCCCGCTCAGACCCGAGCTTCTTCGCGCCTCTAGCCGGCAAAAATGGATGCGACACTCCTTCCCGAGCGTGTGCATAGTCGGAGCATGGCGGGAGGTGCCTTGTGCCGCCAGCAACCGCCGTCGGGATCGGCTATGTTCCTGTCCGTGCGCACGCGGGAGGAAGAAGGAGAACACAACAGGCGGGTCCCGCCTGTCGGTGAGCCAGCCACAGCCCGAGTGGCGCACAACCGATGGTGCGTTTTTGAGTTAGCAAAGCGTATTTCCTCGCGGTTGTTTCAGTTATTACGCTTCCTCTGCTAGAAAGTGTAAAGAGCCTGAAGTGTTTTCTTTTATTTGGTTTTTAAAAACACATTCAAACAGAAACTTAGAATAGCTCTAACTTTTTATACGGAACTCCAAATCAATTGATTCTTTTTCCTACTGGTTTAGAATTTCATCTAGTTTATTTCAAAATTTAATGCAAAAAAATTCAAACAACTTTTATGTGTTGTTTTGAATATGTGTGTTGATTCAAATATTTTTAAACTAGGGATTTGAAGAGTGGATACCTACTCCCAGATGATGGGGTACACATCACCCCTCCTCAAACCCCTAAGGCAAGCATCTAGAATCTGTATATGCATAAGTTGTGTGATGATTGTGGTGGTGCTTATATCGCGTGAATTGAGTTTATGTTGATAATAGTATCACATGAAATAATACTTTGCATATTCAAGCATGCTACTCAAATTATAACAATGGTGAAATATGATGATGTCATGTGCTAGTTATGAGAGGTCGTGGAATAAGCTAGTCACGCGGAACGTGATAGGTTATGGCATGGTCATGACATGAGCACGATGATGCCGATAAAACTTGGTTAACTCTAGTATAGACCTAGATCGAGTCTTGTCCATGTCATCGTTCTATAACATGCTGCCACACATTCCTGGATAATGGATTTGGTGAAGTCAGTTGTAGACCAATTATCAGTCACACACCAAGTAGAGGGGTCGGTATGAAGGTATCCATGGCCATAGACTAAATCCAGTCATCCGGACAGGGGGCATGGGTGTTTCTAGTGTGGGACCGGAAGGGAATGGCCCTTCCAAGTGAGCGCGCGGTATAATTTTTTGATCCCGTGCTAGTCGAGGTCGGAGCCTCCCCGTCTTATGGTTTTGCCTTGGTAGTGTAGCCCGGGTGAAGCCGGGCTTTGTGGAGGAAAATCGGTGTGTGCTGATTCTGAGTTTCCGCTTCTAAAATTCCGTACGTGGGATTAGTCTTGTCGACTATCGGAAGCTGTGATCTGTGGTAAAGAGTACACCCTCTGCAGAGTCAAAACTATTCGATTAGCCGTGTCCCCGGAGTAGGACGTTGTTTGACGAGTCAAGTGTCGGTCCTAGAGTGTGTCTTTGGAGTATAATTGGTGATAATAATAATGGTTGTGGAAAATCATATGATGATGTGGTGGGTGATCATATTATTATTATTACTCTGGACTAACCCCTATGATTATGTTGTTGGATATCCCTGGGACGGTTCTACCTCCTAGATATTCAATATTTATTATTGTTTCATATAAGCCCTTTCTGTGGTGTCGCTCAGATGCCCGACTGTGGCATGTTTATTGTCTCATATAAGCCCTTTAGGTGGTGTCGCTCAGACGCCCGACTGTGGCATGCATATTATTACATATTCAGTATTAACATCCTTGCTTGTTTATAAATCATTTCTGGAAACATTGCATATCTTCATGAATGAATCCATAAATTAAACTATAATGGCAAGATATTATTGTTAGTGGAATTTGCATGCATCTCATCTGCTTAACGTGTTTGTTTCCTTGATGTTTGAGAGTACATTCAAAGTACTCACTGGCTTGTCCCTGGCTATTGTCTTGGCCAGATTGCGTTTGGAGAGGAGCACGATGTCGTCAACCCTAGAACCTAGGAGTCGAGGATAGCAGCCTCGTGAGATAGGCATTTACCTAGGTTAGTTGTTCCTGTGGGAATGGAGTCCCATGGGCACTGGAGATTCCTCGATTCACTTCCGCAGTCAACCTTAGCCTTTTGTTCAACCCAGTAGACCTTCATTGTCTTGATACCGAGATTTTGTATTTTTCTTGGATATTCTGTATCAAGTAAGTGTCTACTAGCTAACAGCAGTCCTGGAGCTAGTAAACACATAGACTTATTTTCTAGAAATTATTTTCTGAAAAAAACGTCGCTACAACCTTGGTATCAAAGCCAGGCTGACCATCGGATAAACCTATCTTAGTCGGGTCGCTATCCCTAATCCGGATATTTATATATCCGCACCCTAGCCTAGCCTACGCAATAGCCAACTATAATGGCCATCCGATACCTTTTGGCAGTCGGTGCCTAACCAGTCAGCCCAACCTTTAAGCTATGTGTCTATGACCGACACCGGAGTTGTCGCAACCTCTAGCGTGCGATGAAAGACTCCTTAGCCTATATAGTAAGGCCTTGCCTCAACCCAGCAACCCACAGGTCTGAGACCCCTACCCTAGTAAACCCCTTTGACTTGCAAGATGCCTGGCCGCATTCCTTGCAACGAGACCCCCATGTACGAGCCTAGAGACTTTGTTGTCATCCTCGCCGACCTGAGCCGCCAAGTTTTTGGCATAGAAGAACCTCCAGTGTATGTTGTACATGAGGAGCCTACGACTAATGCCATTCTGTAAGTGCATCTAGAGCCCTTAATGATTTTGGTGGTTTGAATACTTATAGGTTAAATAACTAATGTGTATATAAGTATACACAGGCTCTAAAAGTCGCTGAGGAGTTTGAGTTATACGATGAATATCGACCCCTAAAAATGTATATCTTCGCCTGAAGAAATTGGTCTTATGTTGAAGATTTTGATCGCGAAGAAATTGCGATGAAATTGATATTCCTCGTGAAGATACTGAAGATGAGGAATTCGGTGTGTCCTGAAGAAAATATGTCCGAAGACATTGAAGCATGAAGATTTATTCTTTCTGTTTCATTTCCTTCACTGTTGAGTCATAGGAATACCGTATTGTTAAAGGGGCTCGTGGTAACACTATGGAATGAATTTCCTCATGATGCTCAACCCAAGCCTAATCCTACAAAAGCCTCAAGTGAGGAATATAAGAGACATAAGGACTCTCATAGTTGACAGTCCCGACCGTTGCCGCGATTCGTGCCACCTCATCGATCTTATCCACACCAACGGTCATAATATTTAAGGGCATTCAAGTCAAATCATGTCGGGATGCTCCCAGGTTATAAATACCCCCCCCCCCCCCCACAACCACTAGTGGGTTGGCTGCTCCATGAGAAACTGACACTTGTCATTTAGAGCAACCCAAAATCCTCAGAGTCTTCGAGAGTAAATCAACAGTGAGGAAATACCCCAAACACCAAATCACAAACCAAAAACCAAGTGATTGAGCATCACTGAAGAATTTGTTCCTGTGTGGATCCGAAGCCTTTTACCTCTAAGGACTGTGCATCCTCTAGACGGTTAGTCGTCACGGTCTAGAGCAATCCAGCAGTCAAATGTGGATCGTCGGGTGACCGAGTTTGTGAGGGTTTGGAAGTCTACCCCAAACACTTACCACGAGTGTTGGGCGAGGACTATGTGTCCTTAGCTCAAGGAGAATACGGTAGGGACTATGTGTCCCGGGACTGTGTGTCCTTTGGTTTCAATACCAAGCCGCTCCAAACCAGACATATGACTGTCACAACAGTTGGAACTGGGTCAGCAACAATTGTCTTCATTGTGATACGGGTTTTATTTCTTCAACTCTTTCCATTCCTCAATATTGTATGCTGAAGACTTTCATTGTCTCTGTTTGACGAATTTGCTGAAGACATTCTCTGAATTTCCTCAACCTCAAATTCTTCATACCATTTAATCTTCACCTGCTTATTTTGTCTGTGCATACTGTGCAAACTGTTTTCCATAGTCTTCATCAAGAAAACTGTTGTTGTAATCTTTGCGCCTCTGATCTTGCGCTGTTTCCGCTACACGTTATTCATAAGTGAGGAATTTCCTCAAAAGGAATTTCCTCAGTGATAAATTCTAAAAATCACCTATTAACCCCCCTCTTGTCGATATAACACACTTTCAATGGGTATCAGAGCAAGGTACTCCCTTGTTCTGTGTGATTTTGGTTTAACCACCTAGAGTTTTAGTTATGTCGACTGCACGCATGATCAAGGTTACTGCAGGATGTCCTACCTTCGAAGGAAAGGACTTCCCCTATTGGAAGACCAAGATGCAGATGCATCTTCAAGCTATTGACAATGATCTCTGGTACATTGTGGAACATGGCTTTCCCTCCATCGCTGCTACTGTCTCTGCCGCTGATGTGAAGAAATTCAGGCAACTTGACTCTCAAGTGACGAATATCATCTGTGGCCATCTGAGCAAAGGTTAGTATGGTAGAGTGAGTGCTTTGGGCACAATGAAGCTTATCTGGGATAGGCTGTCCAAAGTCAATGAAGGAATATCAACTCAGCATGACTATCGTGTTGATGTTCTTTGCAATCTCTTCAATCGCTTCAAGAGGCTTGACAATGAATGCTGCCAAGATACCTTTGATCACCTCACTGACATCTCAAGTGAACTGCAAGACATTACTGACCATGAAGTTGTGAAGAAACTGCTCAGATCTTTGGATTCATCATTTGATACACTGGTTCAGATGATTAAAGAAAGATCGGACTATAAGATGCTTGATCCTTCTGATATACTCAAAAGACTCAATACTCATGAATTCCAACAGGACCTCTGTACGGACCAAGCTTCTCTGGACCTCGTGCGCTGAAGGCCAAAGCAATTTCCTCATCTGAAGAAGAAGACTCAGATTGCAGCATTGGTGATCCTGAAGAACTAGGACAGGAGCTTGCAATGCTCGTGAGGAAATTCCAGAAGTTTACAAGGCATGGCTAGTTTGGTAAATCTTCAACAAGAGATATGAGGAAATCAGAATCTTCATCTGAGGACTAAAAGAAAAGAACCTACCACAAATCCAAGAAATCAGGTCACTATATTGCTGATTGTCCTTGCTGGGTGAAGGAATCAAAGAAGAAGAAATACAAGGATGAAAGTTCTGATGACTCGAAGAAAAAGAAGAAATCTTCAAAATCCTCATCCTCAAAGTCCTCATCGCACAAGAAGACTAGTTTCAGAAAGGCTCGGGCACTCATTGGCAAGGAAATGGATTCTGAGGAAGAATCTCAGGAATTTGATGAAGAGGAAGGTTCAGAAGAAGACTCACAGTCTGGTGTGGCAAGTTTTGCACAGGCTACCACATTCGTCAGCAAGTCAATCTTCAACCTTGAAGAAAATGAGAATTCTATCTGCACTGATGACTTAGCTGATGACTTTGCTCCAACCTATTGCTTCATGGCAAAAGGTTCAAAGGTACGAAATGACACTTCCTCCTCTGATTCAAGTGACTGTGAACCGGATGCTTATAGAAAACCCAGTTAAAGTAAACTTGTCAACATTGCAACTAAGCAACAAAGTGCCATCGAAAAGCTTCAAAAACTGCTAGACAGAAGCGATGACCTGTTGAATGATGAAATTAATCATACCCAAATCCTCACTGAAGATGTGAAAAGTCTTCAGTCCAGATTTGATAGTCTTCAAGATCGTTATGGCACACTCTTGGATGATCATGAGAAACTTTCCTATGAATTTCTTCAAAGGAAACATGATCTTGAGAAGTTGAAGATGTCTCATGATGATCTTCGAATGGAAAATTATTCATTACTTGCTCAACAGATCAGTTCTGCTGAGGTTGAATTCACTCCAGCATGTCTCAAATCCATCGAGCATGAAACTGCTAATTCTTCATGAGAATCATCAAATGCTTCTATTGCTACAAATTCTACAACTGCTCATGTGGTATCAAATTCCTCACTTGAGGAAACCACAAATGTCACTGACGAAAAATGCAGGGTTGAAGGAATTGTATGTGACAGGCATGTACAAAAGTCTCAAAGGGCATCAAACCCTTTGCGATGTGCTCAAAAAGTAGATATTGAACAGGGACCCGAAGTAAGAAGGAATTGCCTTTGAAAGGAAACAGAATGCTGATGGATCATACTGGAAACCTGAGCAGTATCCCAAAACCTCATGGGTTGCTGCTAAAGGACCTTCTGTTGATCCATCCAATCTAACAGGCTTTGCATGTGAATTATCCTATTCCTTAGATGAGTCATAGTTGATGATTATTCTAGATATACTTGGGTGCATATCATTCTGTATAAAACTGAAGTGCAGGAAGTCTTCAAACGATTTTCCTCAAGGGCCTCGACGAACTTCGACGTCAAGATCAAACAAACGAGGTGTGATAATGGGACATAATTCAAAAACACTGGTCTTGATGATTATATTGATGAACTTGGTATTACTCATGAATTATCTGCTCCTTATACTCCTGAACAGAATGGCGTTGTTGAACGAAAAATACAGGACTCTGGTGGAAATGGCACGGACCATGCTTGAAGAATATCAGACTCCTCGTTGTTTCTTGCCTGAAGCTATCAACACTGCTTGCCACATCATCAACAAGGTATATCTTCACAAATTCCTCAAGAAAACCTCATATGAAATCCTCACTGACAAGAAACAAAATGTAAGTTATTTCAAAGTCTTCGGTGCAAGATGTTGGATTAGAGATCCTCACCACAGATCAAAATTTGCACCTAAAGCACACGAGGGTTTTACGCTTGGTTACGGAAAGGACTCGCACACCTACAGAGTCTTCAACACCTATCACAACAAGGTTGTTGAAACTGTAGATGTGCGGTTTGATGAAACTAATGGATCGCAAAGAGAGCAATTGCCTCCTATGCCAGATAAATAATCTCTTGAGGAAGCAATCAAGTTCAAAGCTACTGAAGACATTGTTCCTACTGAGGAAATTGCTGAAGAAGTCGTCCCCAGCACTGGTGAAATTCAAGAAGATGCTCTTGAGGAAATTGCTCCAAAGCAAATTCCTCAGCCCAAACGAAATCCTCAACGAGCTCATCCGAGGATTGCAAATGAAGTAGAACTTGACAAAATCCTTGATGACATCAACACGCGAGGTCCTCTCACTCGAAAGTTAACTTCACACTTTTGTGGGCATTTCTCTTTTGTGTCTATCACAGAACCCTGAAAAGTTGCTGAAGCTTTCATGGAACCTGAGTGGATTCAAGCCATGCAAGATGAACTTCTTCAATTCAAGATAATGACATGTGGGAACTCGTTAGACACCTAGATCCTCGCAAGCACAATATCATCGGCACCATGTGGATTTTCCTAAACAAGCAAGATGAGGATGGTCAAGTGGTGATGAATAAGGCACGAATTATAGCCTAAGGCTACACACAGGTTGAAGGAATTGATTTCGATGAAACTTTTGCACCTGTTGCTAGACTTGAAGCTATTCGAATTGTACTTGCTTATGCCAATGACAAACCTATGACAATGAACTATTTGTGTGCCAAATATATATCGATGACATCATATTTGGTTGTACTCACAAACGCTACCGTGATGGCTTACATGATTAGTGCAGAATATCAGATGTCTATGATGGGGGAGATGACATTCTTCTTAGGTCTTCAAATTCGTCAACAACACAATGGCATCTTCAGATCATAGGAAAAATACCTCAAGGATGTTCTGAGGAAATTTGATATGCATGAATGCAAAGGTGCCAAGACTCCCATGCCAATGGCCACCTCTGCACTAATGAAAATGGAAAAGATTTCGATCAGCAGGTATACCGCTCGATGATTGGCTCTTTATTGTATCTATGTGCATCTAGGCCAGATATAATGCTTAGTGTTTGCATGTGTGCTCGTTTTCAAGCAAAGTCGAAGGAATCACACCATAAGGCTGTGAAGCATATTCTTCGATACTTAGCTCACACACCAACACTAGGATTATGGTACCCCAAGGGCTCAAATCTTCATCTCATGGGATATTTTGATTCTGACTATGCTGGTGACCGTGTGGATAGCAAGTCAACATCTGGCACTTGTCATTTCCTCGGAAGATCATTAGTCTGCTGATCCTCAAAGAAGCAGAACTGTGTTTCTCTCTCCACTTCTGAAGCTGAGTACATTGTGCTAGATCCTACTGTGCTCAATTGCAATGAATGAAACATACCCTCAAGGACAACGACATACACATGAAGAATGTGCCTCTCTACTGTGACAATGAGAGTGCAATCAAGATCGCATACAACCCAGTACAACACTCGAAGACTAAGCACATCCAGATTCGTCATCATTTTCTTCGGGACCATGTCCTCAAGGGCAATATCATCATCGACCATGTGAAGACTGACGATCAACTAGCAGATATTTTCACTAAGCCCTTGGATGAGAAAAGGTTTTGCAAGTTGAGGTGTGAGCTAAATATCTTAGAGTCTTCAAATGTTTTGTGATAACGTGCACACATCCTAACACTTATCATTGATGACTTAGATGTGCAACCCACGACGAACCGATTTTCTTCAATCAATGAAGAATATCACTCTTAGTGTGAGGAAATCAATGAAGAATTTGGTTCTCAGGGCCCGACGACAATTGTACGCGGTGCCTGAAATCATCATTCTTATACGGTGGGTCACGCCACCACCCAACTTTGGAACTCTTCAAGCTGTTTTTCTTCAAAGTTGAAATTCGTCAACCTGACGCTTTGTTACAAAATCCTCAAGATTCTCAAGATCTTCAATGCGTTTGATGATTTTCATTTTCCTAGATATATATATAGACTGAGATTTCAATGTCCTCAACAACATTCACTTATAGCTATTTCTTCAATTTGATATTTCATCTAAGTGAATGTGATCGGACCTGACTCCCCTCTATGCTATACTCAATCTAGTTTATTCAATTCTTCATATGCGTTCTACTTGTAACTTGATCAAAATCCTCACCGTGTCCTTGTCTGCTAAGGATTTTGCAACGAAATCCTCAAATCTTCAAAAATGAATTTTATGTCATTACACAGTAACTGAACCCACTTCCCACGCTCGGATAAGCATGATCTCCACCACTTCAATTGTGGGTTACACGTGTCATGCGGAGACGAACAGGCAAGGGAAGTTCGGTCCGAAAGATTCGCTCGAATAGTTTTTCACCTCAGCTATAAATAGGTCCTTACCCCCCTCAGTTAAAACCCTTCGTCCTCTCACCACCTCTCCACTCGAGCTCAAACCTAGCGCGATCGCTAGCAATCTCGTCGCCGGTGAGGAACAACTTCAATGCCTTGCCCTCGCCGTCGCCGAACTCACGCCGGAAGCGGAATCTCTTCCTCCGCCACCATCGTAGTTGTCTTCTGCCGCCAACTTAGGGCGTAGAAGATCTGAACCGAAGATCTTCTCTCTTTTACTGCTCAGGGTAATTAAAATCTTATTTTTACTGCCTCTGTTGATCTACTATTTCACTTCAGATTCGCTAAAACTGTTTTTCCTCAGTGTCTATCAGCCTCGCACACTATTTCCTCAAACACTTGATGAATTTAACTAAGCCACTCAAATTCTTCATGAGATTCCTGAGTTGTGTAAATTATCGAATCTGCACAACTCTGGAACCCAAGATCAGAATGCTTAGTCAATTTCCTCAACCCACTGGTCAAATTCCTCAACTTCTAAAATCTTCAATTTCTTCAAATCTGAGAGCGCATATGACCTCTCCCAATTCTTCGTACCCATACTCTGTTCACAGGTACAAAAATGTCAGCACATGAATCACTAGGTTCTCATCAATTTAACTCATTTGCAGCGTTTCTCGAAGAAACTTTACTAGTGTCATCAGAATCTTCAAGAGTGCAAATTCATCAGCAAAAGCATCAGTTGAATAAAATGGAAGATGACAGAAAGCAAAAAGGAGGAAAGAAACTTGAACAGAACACTGCAGTGGATATTCCTGAAGAAATATACGCTGACTACTTCACACCTGATGAGGAAATATATGGCAAAGAAACCATGCTGAAGCGAAAAATAAGGCTTCAGAAAATCGAACGCAGGTGGACTAACACTACTGGAATCAGAGATTTTGCCGTCTGCTGCTTCTTTGCCGTCTGCTGACTGATGGCAAAGACACTCTTTGCCATCAGCTACCAGAAACCAGACGGCAAAGAGAAGGCTGATGGCAAAGGTACTATTTGCCATCAGCCAGCTCTTTGCCGTCAGCTGGCTGACGGCAAATCTCATTCAGGCAGACGGCAAAGAGTTCGGGTGGCCCACCCTGCACCCCCTCTCTCCCCCCTAACGGCCTCCCTCTTTGCCGTCTGCTTTTCTCATCTGTGCCGTCGGCGGCAGACGGCAAAGAGGGTGCCTCTCATCTCCCCTAACGGTCGCGCCCCACACCCCTCTCTCTCTCACCCCCCGCCCCCTCCCGAAACCAGCACCGCCGCCGCGCCGCCACGCCACCACCGCACCCTGCGCCGCCGCCACGCCCCTCCTCCTCCCTGCGCTGCCGCGCCCTCCTCCTCCCGGCGCCACCACCGCCCCCCTCCTCCTCCCTGCCCCCGCCCCCTCCCGAAACCAGCACCGCCGCCGCGCCGCCACGCCACCATCGCACCCTGCGCCGCCGCCACACACCCTCCTCATCCCTGCGCTGCCGCGCCCTCCTCCTCCCGGCGCCACCACCGCACCCTCCTCCTCCCTGCCCCCGCCCCCTCCCGAAACCAGCACCGCCGCCGCGCCGCCACGCCACCACCGCACCCTGCGCCGCCGACACGCCCTCCTCCTCCCGGCGCCACCACCGCACCCTCCTCCTCCCTACGCCCCCTCCTCCACCACGCCCCCTCCTCCTCCTCGGGACCTCCTCCTCCACCACCGCCGCCGGAGCTCGCCCCTTCTCCACCACCACCCCTCCGCCACCACCGCTCTCTCCTCCACCGTCCTCTCCTCCACCGCCGGAGCTCGGTGAGTCCTTTTTTCCTTTTTTCGTTTAATTCATTAATTAGGTTAGTTAGGTTAGTTGTTAATTACCTATTGTTAGTTAGGTTAGTTAGGTTAGTTGTTAGTGGTTACGTACTAGTAATTAGGTTAGTTAGGTTACTTGTTAGTTGTTAGTGGTAATTAGGTTAGTTGTTAGTGGTATTACCCCTCGAGCTAGGTTAGTTGTTAGGTTAGTTGTTAATTACCTACTGTGTGTTAGGTTAGTTGTTAGGTTAGTAGTTGCCCGTGTAGAGCCCTCCGGTCGCCGCCTATGCTTGGACTAGCCACAACGTTGGGGAACGTCGGTGACCTTGTCACGCACCTGCCACGGCTACGATGCCATCGAGCTCACGTGCTGCAACAACGATGCTGCTGCAACCACCCCCATGTAGGTCGGTGCAGAAACATTACTGTTGGGACCACCCCCTTCAGGCACCGGTGATATTCCACTTCAACACCGAGGATATTACAACAGCTTGCAATAGTAGTTGTCGCAATAGGGCAGATGGCAAAGATTGACCAGCAGGCAGACGGCAAAGAGCCTCCGTTAACCCCTAACGGAGGCAACGCCTCTCGGCTGCCGTCTCAAGCTCTTTGCCGACTGCTCCTCAGGAAAGCTGACGGCAAAGAGCTTTGCCGTCCGCTTTGGGGGGGCACACGGCAAAGAATGTCCTATGCCGTCGTAGGTTGACGCAGAAAATTTGCCGGCCGTGACAATCTTTGTCGTCTGTGGTACTGTCTTTGTCGTCCGGGTATTTGTCTTTGCCGTCTGTGATGGCAGACGGCAAAGCAGGTGATTCCTGTAGTGTAAGGAGTGGAAGGGATATCGCTATGTAACTCCAAAGTATGCAAAGAAATTCGCCCTCAAGCCACCATGCAAGAGGCCTCCTCTGCGTAATCAACAGGCTGCACATCCTCAAGTGTTGATACAATTGAGGATTACCCTGAGGAGAAAGACAAACATCTGCCTAAGCTTCAAAGAAAACCAGAAGCTGCAGTGAAGAAATTCAATGAGGACTGTGCTGCTGCCGCCACTGCCGCCACATCCTCAGATTATGAAGCATCTAGTACAGCTATTCGTCAGAAGAAATTTGTGCCCAAGAAAGCAAAGGCCTCAATGCCAAAAGAGCAATTGCCTCAAAAGGTTGCACCAGTGCCAAAACCTTGAACAACACCACAATCCTCACACGCTGAACAAAAGCAGATAGTTAAGCATCAACCTGCTCATTCCAGCTCCTCTGTGCCATCTGCCACGAGCTCTTCCACAAAGTCTTCACCAACTCTTTTGAAGACTAAAATGACTGCTGGAAGAGGCATCAAGCCTAGTCCAAGCGAATTCATTAACATCCCTTCTGCATCAGAAGGAAATGAGGAATTCGATGATGAAACTCTTCAAGCAATCATCACAAACAAGCAGGAATGAGTTGCACAAGCCTCGGGAAGCTCTATTCCTCTTGCCATGGACCCCCAAGGTTCTGCTGGATTTCATCAATGTCTGGTATGAAAATCCAAACACTCCCATTGATGACTTGAAGCTTCCCATGGTCTCAGCCACATGGTTGCCACATTCATCAATGAGGCAAAATGGAAAAAACAGCAAGCCAAGCAAGCAAAGGCTGCGAAATTGAAGAAGGAGAAATTCCTCAAGCAGTATCTCCTCAATCTGACGCCGGAAGCTCTTGTTTCAATCCAGGCTGAACTGAAGACTTTGACAAACAAGTACACGAACCTATCAGATCGTCAAAGTCTCACGGTGAATTTCATCAAGTTTGCAACTGATGCAGTTGATGAATACAACAAGAAGGCTGCTCCTCCCGTGTAGGAAAAGCGACCTGAGTCTAGCTATTCGGTTCAGCTGACCGAAGAAGATGAACCTGATGAACCTGCCGGTGAGGAAATTCCTCAAGATACTCCAGCTGATGAATCTAATCCAGCTGAAGAAAATGTTCCAGCAGAAGAAAATGCTTCAGCTGAGGAAGCTGCCAGGACTGTGTCTGCACCAGCTCCTGAAGAAACAATTCCTTCACCTCAACCCTCAAAGGTGAAGAAGATGATTCCGTCTGCATCATACGTGAAGAAGACCAAAGCTGCTGAGAAAGAAGGAAAGAAAAGAAAAGCTTCAATGACCTCAGAATTCTCAGAGGCCAAGCGCCCAAAGGTCACTCAGACAGAGTCTTCAACTGCCCAAGTGGATGCTACGCCTATGAATGTAGCTCCATCCTACACACTGGTTCCCTTCAGAATTGACTATGCCACTCCTGAAGAAGATGAGGAAATGGAAGATGTTGAAGCTAAAGAAATCATGGATGAGGAAATTTAAATTGATGACATTCCCCAATCCTCCATTCCTAAAAAGACCTCTGATGACATTGATTGCACCACTCCAGTTTTTCATGATGATTAATAGGAAGAGACTCATCACTCACCAAGGTCTACCCAAATCTCTCCTACTCGTGTTGCAACAGAAATCCTCACAGGATCTCATGGGAAAACCGTCTGTGAAGAATCTGCTCAAGGATCAGCTGCAACAGCTGAAGATAATGCAGCGACCAATACTACAACTGCCTCCTCCTCAAAGGAAATTCCTCATGCTGAGGAAAATCCTGAAGCTGAGGAAAATCCTGAACCTGAAGAAAAAGGTCAGAATGAAGAAAACGCTCCTGCCCCTAACACCGAAACTGCTATTGTTGTGGTCAGCACAGAAACAACAATGATAGTAGCTCCTCTTCAAGAACAGCAGCATAATCTTCAACATCACCATTGTGAAAACCCTCAACGCGACTTAGTATCAAGTGAGGAAAAATCACTATTACCTTCATGAGTTGTTTGATCATACCTGGCGCACCTTGGCTCATCTGAAGTCTCAAGAGGAACTTGAGGAATTGGAGTTTACTCAGGACTTTGATTGGTCGTGGCATCCCAAGAAGAAATTCAAGCCAATTCCAGTTCCTGTCCTTGAGGACATTTCTTTTTCTTCATTCTGCACTATAGAGTCTGATGAAGAACTAGAAGACACTCAAACTGGACCAAGGAAGAAGCCCGTCGCCAAGAATCCTCACGCCTCTTCATTAGCCAAGAAGTGAAAGTCTTAATGGGGCGTTAGTCCTCAGTTTTGTCCCTTTTTGTCACTTGATGTCAAAGGGGGAGAAATCTAAGTTAGTCTTCACATGGGATATATTTTGGGGCTTATGAACTTTATAAAGTTACAAACTCTTGGTTCTTCTGAACTGTTTTATGTAATGAGTTGTAACTTAAGCCCGGTGGTACTATGACGCTTTTGAACGTTTTTCTTCACATGCTTATTCCTCAAAATATTAATGCACGCATGCTGAAATTCGTCAAATACCATTTCTCATCTTGCATTCTCAAATTCCTCATTTGTATGTCAAAAGTATGCACGATTTACAAGATACATGGGGAGATCTCCATGATATAAATCATCAATGTGCATTTGCTGTGAAAAGAAAATTCCTCCAAATATACACATCTTTAGGGTGAGTCTCTCAGTATCTTGAATTCAAATTCCTCAAACTCAGTATTTACACTTCATATTTTCATCCCCATTGAAAACTTGACCTTATTGTAATAACCACCAAAAAGGGGGAGATTGTAAGTGCATCTAGTGCCCTTAGTGATTTTGGTGGTTTGAAGAATTATAGGTTAAGTAACTAATGTTTTTATAAGTGTACACACGCTCTATAAGTCGCAGAGGAGTTTGAGTTATACGATGAATACCAACACCTAAAAATGTAGATCTTCGGCTTAAGAAATTGGTCTTATGCTGAAGATTTTGATCACGAAGAAATTGCGATGAAATTGATATTCCTCATGAAGATACTGAAGATGAGGTATTCGGTGTGCGTGAAGAAAATCAGTCCGAAGATTTATTATTTTTGTTTCATTTTCTTCACTCTTGAGTCATAGGAACACCGTACTGTTAAACGGGGTCGAGGTAACACTATGGAATGAATTTATTCATGATGCTCAACCCAAACCTAATCCTACAAAACCCTCAAATGAGGAATATGAGAGACATGAGGACTCTCACAGTGGAGAGTCCCAACCGTTGTCGCGATTCTCACCACCTCACCGATCTTATCCACACCAACGGTCATAATATTTAAGGGCATTTATGTCAAATCATGTCGGGTTGGCTGCTTCATGAGAAACTGACACTTGTCATTCAGAGCAACCCAAAATCCTCAGAGTCTTCGAGAGTAAATCATCAGTGAGGAAATACCCCAAACACCAAACCAAAAACAAAAAACCAAGTGATTGAGCATCACTGAAGAATTTGTTCCTGTGTGTAACTAAAGCCTTTTACCTTGGAGGACTGTGCATCCTCCAGACGGTTAGGCGTCATGGTCTAGAGCAATCCAACAGTCAATTGTGGATCGCTAGGTGACCGAGTTTGTGAGGGTTTGGAAGGCTGCCCTGAAGACTTACCATGAGTGTTGGGCACGGACTGTGTGTCCTTAGCTCAAGGAGAATATGATAAGGACTGTGTGTCGCGGGACTGTGTGTCCCGGGACTGTGTATCCTTTGGTTTCAATACCATGCCGCTCCAAACCAGACGTACGACTGTCACAGAAGTTGGAACTGGGTCATCAACAATTGTTTTCATTGTGATACGGGTTCTATTTCTTCAACTCTTTCAATTCCTCGATATTGTATGTTTAAGACTTTCATTGTGTCTGTTTGAATAATTTGCTGAAGACTTTCTGTGAATTTCCTCAACCTCAAATTCTTCATACCAGTTAATCTTCACCTGCTTATTAAGTGCCTGCATACTGTGCAAATTGTTTTCCATAATCTTCGTCAAGAAAACAGTTGTTGTACTCTTTGCACCTCTGATCTTGCGCTGTTTTCGCTTCACGTTATTCATAAGTGAGGAATTTCCTCAAAAGGAATTTCCTCAGCGATGACATCCTAAAATTCGCCTATTCACCCCCCTCTAGTCGATATAACGCACTTTCACATTCGTTACTTTTGGGCCTCGATGCACATCTCCGGAGGAAAGCCCTCGTTGGAGTGCCCTCACCATTTCACTGGCAGAGCATGCCACCAACGAAGCCCAAGCCCGTCAGCTTGCAGCCCGAGAAGCTATAGTCCAGCTGCAACGCCTGTTGCGATGGATGAACAGCCGACCGTTCTTCTACTGTCCTAGTCGTGAAGGCTATGGTAGTCTGACCCGAGTTGCCAGTGAAGTCCTTGAGGCAGACCCTGCCCTGGTGCTGGTTGTGCGCTATAAGAGAGCGCTGGAGGCACTCATCGATCATATCACCTCTGACTTGGTCATGAGCCGCACGCCAACTACTCGCCGGTCCCCGACAAGCTATGAAGTCGCAACTGCCTCCAGCAACCAGCACATTTTTGTTGGAAGACCTATTGGACCCTTAAGATTTGCCCAGCCAGCCATGACCCCAGCAGAGCTTCACCGCAGTTTGGATGCCTTCTGCAATGAAGCTGCGCCGAGAGCGCGTCGTCCGAGACGTCGTCGCCACCGCAACCCTACAGCCCCACTCAATGGCCCTGTTGACTCAGGAGCCTCGGCGAATGCATGAGCCTTAATGGCTACTGAGCCCGGCATCCCAATGGCCAATGAAGGCGGAGCGAGTCCATCAGAGTAGCTGTCAAGCCCTAGTAACCGTGTTACTGTGTAACGTTGTATTCGCGTGTTTGTGATAGAACAGTTTTTAATAAAATTGCAGGATGCCTAAACCCCATGATTTTGTAAATAAAATTTGCATAGACTAGTCCGCGTGGCCTTTGAGTAAATTTTTTTGGCGTGGCCACCTAGCCACCAAGCCAGCTACCCAAGTGTCGGGGGGATAACCCCGGGGTAGGCTCATCGAGCCTAGTCCTTTGCCTTCTACCTTGAAGGAATAGCATGGATCATTCTACAAAGCCCAAGTCCCCCTGGCCATCTAGGAAGCACCTGCCAGCTAGGGGCAAGATGGCCAAATCTCTCTGGCCGGCCAGGAAGATCCTGCCGGCTAGAGGCCAGACGGCTACCTCCCTCTGGTCGTCTAGGCCAAGCCGGCCGGCTAGAGGAGAGGCAACCGTTCCCAAGCCGGCTAGTTAAGCAACTAGCCGGCTATGGAGCTCAAGTCACATCAGACCGTAGGTCATGACAAGACCCTACGGTTAAACGTGGCTATGCGACAGCCAAGGTACTGGATTGGGATGCACAGCAAGTGCAGCGTCAGCGGCCATGCCGCTGACCTACTCCGGCTCCGATCCATCATCCTGCATAGTGTCGGCCCGTCAAACTGCCACTCCGTTACTGCACTCGGCGTGGGAACAGTGGAGACGGTCATAGTGGCGCCCCATGACAAATCTCGCAAGACGACGCCGGACGTACTATACGTGTCCTGCATCAACCTTACGCGAGAGCCTTACTGGCTAGCCGGCGGGTCCCATAGCCAGACGGGACCTCGTAGCCGGCGGCCCCTCCATCGATAAGAGAAGACCCCCGTGGGCCCCCAGGCCAGCCGGGGAGGCTACCAGCCGGGTCCCACTTCTATACTTTTATCCTTATTGTAGGTTAGTGGGTTTGTCTATAAAACCCCCCGACCGCCCTCCATGCAGAGGGTCGGTAAACTCAACACACACACACACACACACACACACACACACACACACACTACACAGGAGAGGTAGACGTGAGCCGGCTGCTCCTTTTTTCCTCCTCCACAGAACAGCTCTAGGAGCACATTGTAGCCTCATTGATACATTATACACTCCGGCAGGATTAGGCGTGTTATCTCTAAGGAGAGCCCTGAACCTGGGTACATCGTGTGTTCCATGCTTGTACCAATCTTGTCCCTAGGGCCCTCCGGTGTCACTTCGGTTCCCACCATCTTTAGCCTACCCATGGCTTATGTTGTGAGTAAACACCGACATTTGGCGCCCACAGTGGGGCCGTCCGAGGCATCGGCTGGGTTTACGCGTTGGGCGGGGCCTTGCGCTTACACCGCCGGATGCATCGCGTCTGGACCGATCAGCATGCCCATGGAGCCTGCTTTTGAGGAGGCTTCTCCGAAGTTGATCTACGTCCCAGACCGGCATACGGATTCCGATGGGAAGTCTGACAACGAGTCGCTCCCCAGCGTCGTCATCGCTACTATTGTGAACCTCAACGTTCTCTTGAGCGACTTGCGCCTCGACGATGGCCCTCGCTACCCTGGCGAGGACATCGACGTCGATGCGTTGAGCGCCAGCTTCAATAGGCACTCCCTCGCGGAGACGTCTACATTTGATGATTCCACCGTCATCTGCAGGGTGCCTTACCCCGTATCACGTGCTCGTCTTCAACGTGCTCGTCTTCGACGGTCCACCGCCATCTGCGGGGTGCCTTACCCCATATGACGTCGCCGTCGTCTCCAATGTCATGGAGGTGATGGTCATTGGTGCCGGCACCAGCAACCAAAGTTGTCAGAATCGTGACTCAAGTCTTAGAATCTTACGATCTTACGATCCAAAATAGCCCCTCCAATTCTACGATTTTGCTCATAGAATCTAAGTTTCTATGATCCTGATAGTTAAGATTCTACGATTCACGATCCTAGCAACAGAGCTCCGATTCGATTCAGAATCGCGATTCTGAACACTTTGCCAGCAAGGCTCGCGCAAGGCGTTAGCTGACGCTGACGATCCCTCTATGGTATTGGTCGACACGCTTTATGCTGCCCTTGCCGGCTTGAAGACGCCCATCGCCACCTCCACAAACCCCACCGACTCGCTGGAGGAGGCCCGTAGGCAGATCTTGGAGGAGGGCATTGCCATCGTCGCGGTAAAGCGCCGGATGGAGGCCGCGCAGCGCGAGTCTAACTCCGCTTACGACCTCACTCCGGTTGCTGAGGGTCCTAGCCGGCTGGGCGCGGTCCATGGCCGCGGCCGGGTCATTGCCGAAATCCTAGGCAGCAAGCAGCCCATCTACGAGACCCCTGCGGCCAACTTACAGACTGCTCAGGCGGCCATGGCAGAAATGCCAGATTTGGAGGGCGAGGAGTGCGTCCTTCAGGAGAAGCTGGTCAAGGATCTCCTTGACGCTGCAAATGAGCAGCAAACACTGCTTGACCCTGGTCAGGCACAGTCGGAGTCTCCAGGACCCAATCCCGGACCGCGCCGTAACCCCAGCGGTCGTCATCAACCCGAGGGATCTTCCTCGCATCGCACTTCCGGTCGGTAGGGCGAGGGTAGACAAGACAGGCGTTCTTAGCGCCAGAGCGAGCCAACTTCAAGCCGCTGTCGCAGAGATGGTGGCGATGAGAGTGATTCAGTGTAAGCCACCGGCTCACAAGACACCCTTCCGATGACGGCTCGGATTGGCCCTCGCGTCCCACACAACGACAACGATGCTCGCGCCTCAACGCCCTAGCGCAGTCAGCTCTCTAGGAAGTGGATGGCCCCATCGGTTCGCCGTGCTTCAACCCCCGGATCCGAGGGGATCCGTTTCCCCGAGGCTTCACTCTCCCTCGGGACACTCCCAAGTACAACGGCATTGCCAAGCTAAAAGACCGGCTGATCGACTACACCACTGTTGTTGGCATTGCTCGGGGCAACAAGCACGTAGCCGTCCGCTACGTGCCACTCATGTTGTCCGTCTCAGCTAGAACATGGCTTAACAACCTTCCATCCGGCAGCATCAACTCCTGGGTTGACATCGAGGAGGCGTTCGCCCGCAACTTCACTGGCACCTACAAGCGCCCTGGCCGGCCTCGCGAGCTAGCCATGTGCGTCCAGAGGCCCGACGAACCCCTTCATGAATACGTCACGCGTTGGACCAAGCTACACAACTCCTGTGAGGGAGTGCATGAGGTACATGCCATTCAGTACTTCATTGACGGCTGCCGAGACGGCACTCTCCTGAAGCACAAACTCATGTGCTCCAAGCCCACCTCTCTGGCGGTGCTCATGGCCAAGGCGGACAAGTACGCCACGGCCGACTCCGCGATGCGGGTCAAGGTGACCGCCTCGGACAAAGTTGTCCCTGTGCCGACTACTCCCAAGCTGGCTGGCGACAATCGAGGCGGCCAGAAAAACAACAAGCGGAAGACGGATCAACTTGATTCGCGCTCCAACAACAAGCTGGTAGCTAACATAGAGGGAGATGTGCCGGCTACTCAAGCCGACTCTCAATGGAGGCTGACCAGCAAGAATGACTGGTAGCCCAAGCTCTCCTTCGATCAAATGCTTGACGCTCCCTGCAAGATGCACACTGGGGCGAAGCCCGCTACACATACCGTTTGATAGTGCAGCTTTGCATGGCGACTGTCGCAAGGAGAGGGCGTGCCCGCTCCCCCAGGTGCAGTTGCAGCACCTCATGCTCCGGCTCCTAGGCCGGCTCCGGCTCCGCCACCGGCGCCTCACAACGACGGTCGTCTCCACGAAAACTACCCCCATCAAGACGGATCCTTCGTTGTCTTCACCAGCGAGGGTGATGACAAACACATCCAGCGACAATGTCGGCGTGAGGTGAACGCCACGGTCCCCCGGTTCCCCAATACATGCATTGGTCTGAAAAGCCAATTATATGGAGTCGGGTTGACCATCCTACGGTGATGCCAAATCTTGGCTCATACACGCTCGTCCTCGACCCCACTTTTGCCTCCCAGAGGCTCACGTGCCGATTCTCCCGGGTGTTGGTCGACGGCGGCAACAGCATCAACATCCTCTACCTCGACACCTTGCTCAAGCTTGGACTCAAGGAGAAGGACCTCCAGCCGACCAGCACTTTATTCCACGGCATTGTGCCGGGACAGTCCTGCTCGCGATCGACAAAATCCAGCTAGACGTCCTTTTTGGTGACAAGGCACACTTCCGCCGAGAGTCAATATGATTTGAGGTGGTGGATCTCAACAACCCATATCACGCATTGTTAGGCAGGCTGGCTCTGACCAAATTCATGGTCACACCCCACTACGCCTACCTCAAGATGAAGATGTCGGGTCCAAAGGGCATCATCACCATTGCTGGTGACTGCAAAAAGTCGCTCGAGTGCACACAGGACAGCAGCCGTCTGGCAGACGCCATGGTGATTGCTGATGAGAAAAGGCAGATCGACCGGCTCGGGGCTCGGGCTACCGAGGAGCCGGCAATCCCTACTCCTCCATGCCAGTCGGCCGGCAAAGGCTCATTCAAGACGGCCAATGAAACCAAGCAGGTGCCACTCGACCCTGCGAACCCCAAATAGTGCGTCACCATCGGGGCTAACCTCAACCCCAAATAGGAAGGCGAGCTCGTCGACTTCTTCCGTTAGAATCGGGACATCTTTGCATGGTCTCCAAAAGACATGCCACGGGTTCCGAGGAGGTACGCCGAGCACAAACTTCATGTGTGGCCGGATGCAAAGCCGGTGAAACAACATTTGCGCCGCTTCGCCGAGGGGAAGGGGCGTACAACTGCAGAAGAGATCTCTCGGCAGCTCGCAGCCGGCTTCATCATGGAGGTTTTCCACCTGGACTGGTTAGCCAATCCAGTCCTGGTGCTGAAGAAGAACAATACATGGCGAATGTTTATTGACTACACAAGCGTGAATAAGGCGTGCCCGAAAGACCCTTTCGCCTTGCCCAGGATAGATCAAGTGATCGACTCCACAACCGGCTGCGAACTGCTGTCGTTTCTGGACGCTTATTCAGGCTACCACCAAATCAAGCTGGATCCAGCTGATCGCCTGAAGACCTCCATCACGCCCTTCGGGGCCTACTGCTACACCACCCTGACGTCCGGCCTGAAGAACGTTGGTGCCACATTCCAACGCCGCATGCAGCAGTGCCTCCTGCCACAGATTTGCAGAAACATCCATGTCTATGTGGATGACATCGTCGTCAAGACCAAGCAACACTTCAGTCTCTTTGACGACTTGCGGGAGACGTTCGCCAACCTTCGCGAGTACAAGATCCGGCTCAACCCGGAAAAGTGTGTCACTGGAGTACCAGGCGTCAAGCTCTTGGGGTTCTTCGTGTCCGCTCGTGGCATCGAGGCGAACCCTAAGAAGATCGGAACCATCAAGCGGATGGTGAAGCCGGCTTGAATCCTCGACGTCCAGAAGTTCGCCGGCTGCCTGGCGTCCCTTATCCGGTTTGTCAGCCAGCTCGGGGAGAAGGTGCTTCCACTCTACCAACTCATGAAGAAAATGACCAAGTTCGAGTGGAGCGACCAGGCAGACGAAGCCTTCCGCGACCTCAAGCACGTCATCTCAAGCCTGCCAATCTTGGCAGCACCTGCTGAAAGGGAACCCATTCTCATATACATTGCAGCGACCACTCGCGTGGTTAGTGTACTGTTGGTAGTGGAACGCAAGGAGGAGGGCAAGTTACTGTTACTGCAACGCCCTATCTATTACCTCAGCAAGGCCTTGTCCCCCTCCAACCAAAACTAACCCCACTACCAGAAAATGTGTAATGGTGTTTACCTTGCCCAAAGAAGTTGAAGCAATACTTCCAAGAGCATGCCATCACTATGGTGAGCACTGCTCCGCTTTAAGAAATCATGGGCAACCATGATGCAACTGGCCGGATTGCCAAGTTGTTCATCTCCATGGCCGACCACGACATCCGCTATGAGCCACGCACTGCCATCAAGTCCCAGGTGGTGGCCGACTTCCTTGTCGATTGGGCCGAAACCCAATTCGAGTCGCCGCCTCCACACTCCACTCATTGGCTGATGCACTTTGACGACTCGAAGATGCGAACTGGTCTAGGAGACGGCATTGTCTTGACGTCTCCAAAAGGGGATCAACTCAAGTATGCTCTCCAGTACACTTCGCCGCATCCAAAAAGCGTCGCCGAGTACGAAGCGCTCGCTCATGGCCTCCGACTTGCCAAGGAGATTGGCATCCGGCGGCTCCTTTGCTTCGGCGACTCGGATCTCGTGATGCAGCAAGTCTCTGGCGAATGGGATGCCAGGGACGCCAACATGGCGAGATATCGCTTCCTCATACAGCACCTCAGCGGCCCTTTCGAGGGTTGTGAGTTTCATCATGTTCCCATGGTGGACAACGAGGCGGCTGATACATTGGCCAGGATCGGCTCTACAAGACAGGCTATTCTAGCCGGCGTCTCCCTCTAGCAACTGCACAAGCCCTCCATCAAGCCATCTTCGGAGTCAGTGTCAATTTTTGTGCTGACAGATCCCTCAGTACCAGCGTCGTCGGCTACGCTAGTTGTGCCGGCTACAGCTCCAGTGCTGGCTACACTGGCTCTGCCGACTCCAATTGCTGCGCCGGCTAGAACTACTTCGCCAGCTGCAACTGCTTCACCGACTAAAACAACAAATCTGGCTATGCCAAGCCTCAAATCTTGTCGTCTCGACACCAAGTGGGTGGACGTCATGGAGGTAGACGGCATGCCGGCTGCCACGACGGCGTCAGAGACAGAAATCTCGAGCCTGCGACTGCTTCATCAAGCACGGGGCCTGCAGAAGCCCCTGATACTCAGGTCGAGACGGAGCCAGCCCTTGTGTTGGTTCCGTCGTGGGCTCAAATTATCTTGGCCTTCCTTCTTCGCGGTGAGCTTCCTCAAGATGAGGCGGACGCAAGGCAGATTCAACGCCGATCAGCAGCCTACTCCATCATCAATCGCGAGCTGGTTCGGCGTAGCGTGACTGGCGTGTTCCAACACTGCGTCGAATCAGAAAAGGGGCAGGAGATCCTCAGAGACATACACCAGGGTGAGTGTGGGCATCATGCCGCCTCCAGAACCCTGGTGGCCAAGGCGTTCTGCCACGGATTCTATTGGCCCATGACCCTCGAGGAGGCCGTGGACATTGTCAAAAAATGCGAAGACTACCAATGTTTCAGCATGCAGAGCCACATGCCGGCTTCAGCCCTCAAAACCATCCCCCTGTCATCGTCGTTTGTCGTTTGGGGGTTGGATATGGTGGGGCCATTCAAGACCGCTCGAGGCGGCATGACGCATCTCTTGGTAGTCGTCGACAAGTTTACCAAGTGGATCGAGGCTAGGCCCATGAAGAAGTTTGATGGCCCCACGGCCATCAGGTTCATCAAGGACATTGCGGTCCGCTACGGCGTCCCCCACAGCATCATCACTAACAACGGGACCAACTTTGCCAATGGTGCTTTGGCACTCTACTACTCCAAGGAAGGCATCCGGATCGACTTTGCTTCGGTGGCGCACCCGCAATCCAACGGCCAGGTGGAGAGGGCCAACAGCCTGATCCTGGCCGGCATCAAGCCAAGGTTGGTGGCGCCACTTGTCAGGTCAACCGGCTGTTGTATCAAAGAGCTGCCGGCTGTGCTGTGGAGCCTCTCTACCATGCCGAACCGGTCAACCGGCTTCACCCCATTTTTCTGGTATACGGGTCCGAGGCAATCATCCGCAGGGATGTCGAGTTCGACTCGCCTCGGGTCACCTTATACACAGAGACAAAAGCGAAGGAGGCAAGAGAAGACGGTGTCGATCTGCTCGAGGAGGCACGGGATCTAGCTTTGAGTCGGACGGCCATATATCAACACAAGTTGAGGTACTATCAGAGCAACAAGATCAAGCCTCTCTCCTTCAGGGAGGGGGACTTGGTGCTCAGAAGAATCCAGCGAACAGCCAGCCAGCACAAGCTCTCGTCCCCATGGGAGGGGCCCTTCATCATCAGCCGGGCACTACATAACAATGCATACTACCTGATCGATGCCTAGAAGCCAACGAAGCGCAAGAGAGACGATTTCGGCTAGGAGATGGAGTGTCCATGGAACGCGGTGTTGCTTCGCCCGTTCTATTGCTAGAATGCAAGAGAGAAAAATGAAAAGAGCATGTACGTATGTATGTTCCTCCCTTTTCGGGATTTCCAATGAATGCAATGGGTGTTTCAAGCCGAGGCTTGGGACACGCCTGTTTTGGATTCATGACAAGAGTTTTCACTCATTTGTGAGTCCCTTGGTCTGGCTGCACGGGCTTGGGGCTCGCTAGCCGGCCCGAACGATTTTCTTAGTTGTAGATGAGCGTATAGTGTACGCCGGGTCGAACCCTTACCGTCTCGTAACAGCTACAGACCGGCTCCCGGCTGTCCGGCTAACGAGGCGGTGGCAGGGAAGGCAGGTTGAATGAAAAGTTCAACTACAAAAAGGGTTGCCGGCTCGGGTTGGTATGATCATCTTTCGATATCATTATTCTAGCCGGCCTCTGCTGCCTTGTGTTTCAGTTTTGAAGTCTTGATGGCTTCGAAAAATCTATGTCCAATATTCTCAAAGGTAGAAGCCTCGTCCCAGTCACAGACCGGCTCCCAGCTATCCGGCTGGCGAGGTGGATGTTAGGGAGAGTAAAGGAGTTGGAGAAAAAGGAGTCAAATAGGAATCAAAAGATGAAAATACAGGGCAACAAGCATGGTGTTTACGAATTCAATGCAGAATATATTACATTCGAAAGCACTCAAAAGGCCCATGGCCGAAGTTCATTACAATAAACACCCCGAGTGGGTGGAAATATTGGACTGACGATACATTGTAGACAATGAAAAAACAAAAAGACCAGCTAAGGGGCGGCGGCTCCGTCTGTTGCCCTGGCTGCAGCTCCTAAAGTGGTGGCTTCACGATCGTCGGCTACGCCCGAGGCGGATGCACCGTCTCCACCATGAGAGCCTTCGGCTCCGTCCCTCGCAATCGAGTCCGCATAAGCCTCACTGCTGGAGTCGGTCGCCTCCTCCTCAAGGGCTGCCTCGGCAGAGCTGCCATCGGCGTCATACAGTTGAAGATGGAACAAATTCTGAGGGATCACGTTTCCGTCTTCAGCATACTCCAAGTTGAGCTCATCCGAGGCGACAAAAGAGGCGATGTCGTTGGCCCTCATCCGCAGGTGGTCCTCCATGGCCTGAAACTTACCCTCCGAGTCGTCACGCTGTGCGGCGAGCTTGCCCAAGTTCAGGTTTCGATATCAGGACTTGGCCAAGTGCATCGCCATGTATGCACCAGCGCGCGCGGCTGAGGCGCGCAAGGCGTCAAGGCGGGCGCCACCAGCTTCCAGCCATCGTGACATCCAGCTCTTCAACGCCGGCTCTGCAGCTTCGGGCCATAGTGCCCTTATCAACGACACGCGTGCGCTCTAGAGCCACTCCAAGGAGTCAGCCAGGACAAGCAGGCGGGCCCTGATGCCGATGACGATCTCGTCCACACACCAGCTGGCGTCGGCATCCACCTCATCACCAGCAGCGCGACGCTCCTCACGGCTAGTCTCCACAGCTGTTTTAGCCGCTTCCCGTGTCCCAAGGAAGATTCCTGGGGTATCGGAAGTGGTGCGAATAAGAATGAGAGGGAAGACCAACAAAGTAGAAAAGATCAAGACAAAGATAAAGAAAGGCTTACGGTTGAAATTGATGTTGGTCTGACGAGCCTCCTCCAGGGCCTCGCGCTCCAGCACCGTGCTCTCTCGAGTCACGCGAGAGAGTTCGTCTTGGACGTTCTCAGCCGCCTCCATCTCCTTGGCCGCTGCGCCTGCTTCTAGATCAGGGCATCCTCCTTCTGCTTCGGGGCAGCGTCCTTGAGCTTCATCTCCTCGAGATGAGCCGTCTTGAGACGCTCCATGTCGGAAGCATGGGAGGTGTCCATCTCCTGAAGGGTGGTGCGCAGCTACTCCAGTTCAGCCTGACAGGCCACTTCACGATCCTTCCTCTCCGTCTGGAGAAGACCCAGCTGCTGCTGGAGCTGCTTGTCCAACTCGCGCAGGGCGTCTCGCTCCGAGACGGCAACGTCCAGCCAGCCCTGTACATCACTGTTGGGTAACGTACCATAAATTCAAAATTTTCCTACGCCATATTTAGATCTTCCTATGGAGAGACCAGCAACGAGAGAGGGGTAAGAGCATCTTCATACCTTTGAAGATTGCTAAGCGGAAGCATTGCTAGAACGCGGTTGATGGAGTCGTACTCGCAGCGATTCCGATCTAGTACCGAACTACGGCACCTCCGCGTTCAACACACGTGCAGCCCGGTGACGTCTCCCGCACCTTGATCCAGCAAGGAGGAGGGAGAGGTTGGGGAAGAACTCCAGTAGCACGACGGCGTAGTGTCGATGGAGAGACGAGGTCTCCCGGCAGCGCTTCGCCAAGCACCGGTAGAGAGGAGGAGGAAGAAGGGCAGGGCTGCACCGAGAGAGAGGGAAAAGTCTATCTCCCAATGGCCAAAAGTGCCCGGTATATATAGGGAAACGGACGGGCTGCGCCCCCTTGAGGGTTTCCCCTTCCTGGTTGGGGGGCGGGGGGGGGGGGGGGGCAGCCCTAGATGGGGGCTGGTGCGGTGGCCAAGGGGGGGAGGAGGGGTGTGGCGCACCCCTGGTGGGCCTTAGGCCCACCTGGCTTAGGGTTTGCCCCCCCCCTTTTCTCTCCCCTGCGCATTGGGCTGAGTGGGGAGCCGCACCAGCCCACCTAGGGGCTAATTCCCTCCCCCACATGGCCCAACTTACCTCCCGAGGTCGTTGCCCCCCATCGGTGGACCCCCGGGGCCACCTCCGGTGGTCTCGGCGGTCCCGGTACGTTACCGGTGATGCCCGAAACACTTTCGGTGTCCGAAACCATCCGTCCTATATATCAATCTTTACCTCCGAACCATTCCAGAGCTCCTCGTGATGTCCGGGATCTTATCCGGGACTCTGAACAACTTGCGGTAACCTCATATAACAATTCCCTATAACCCTAGCGTCACTGAACCTTAAGTGTGTAGACCCTACGGGTTCGGGAGACAAGCAGACATGACCGAGACACCTTTCTGGACAATAACCATCAGCGCGGTCTGGATACCCATGGTGGCTCCCACTTGCTCCACGATGATCTCATCGGATGAACCACGATGTCAAGGATTCAATCAATCCCGTATACAATTCCCTTTGTCTGTCGGTATAGAACTTGCCCGAGATTCGATCGTCGGTATACCAATACCTTGTTCAATCTCGTTACCGGTAAGTCTCTTTACTCGTTCCGTAGCACGTCATCATGTGACTAACTCCTTAGTCACATTGAGCTCATGATGATGTTCTACCGAGTGGGCCCAGAGATACCTCTCCGTCACACGGAGTGACAAATCCCGATGTCGATTTGTACCAATCCAACAGACACTTTCAGAGGTACCCATAGTGCACCTTTATAGTCACCCAGTTACGTTGTGACGTTTGATACACCCAAAGCACTCCTACGGTATCCGGGAGTTGCACAATCTCACGGTCGAAGGAAAGGATACTTGACATTAGAAAAGCTTTAGCATACGAACAATACGATCTAGTGCTATGCTTAGGATTGGGTCTTGTCCATCACATCATTCTCCTAATGATGTGATCCCGTTATCAATGACATCTAATGCCCATGATCAGGAAACCATGATCATCTATTGACTAACGAGCTAGCCAACTAGAGGCTTGCTAGGGACACTTTGTGATCTATTTATTCACACATGTATTACTGTTTCCTGTTAATACAATTATAGCATGAACAATACACGATTATCATGAACAAGGAAATATGATAATAACCATTTTATTATTGCCTCTAGGGCATATTTCCAACAATCGCCAACTTGGTCGTCAGACGCCTGAACTTTGGCCTGCAGCGTGTTGTACGCCTGCACTTGGGCCTCATGAAGCTCCTACGAGCAAAGCAAAGAAAGCAAGAAGTAAGATTCGGCCCGGCTAACTCATAGCCGGCCCAATTCTCGGGGGCTACACCTAATGGGTGCGCTAACGCGCCCCCACTAAAAAAGCAAAGATGAACATAGCACAAGGAGATTCAGCCCGGCCAATGCTTGGCCGGCCCGATTCTCGGGGGCTACACCCTGTTGGTGCGCTCGCGCGCCCCCAATGATCCAAGGCACAGAAGATGCAAAAGATGAAGGACTCACCTTGGCGCGTTCTTCAAGGCGCTCCAGATCGCTGTGGGACACCCGAGCCGCCTGCTTCACCTTGTCCCGGCTACTGGAGAATAACGCCACCAGTTCCGGGACACTGCTGAGCTCGGGGCCTGGGGGCTGCATTACGCGCTCAGCGTTGGCCACGCACCAAGTCTTCATGGGTGGGCTCCCGGCGATGGGGCCGGCTCCTGGAGCCGCTGGGCCACGGTTGGCCACGACGATGGTGCTGTCTCCAGGTGGCTCGTTGGTGGCCGGTCCATGGACGTTCCGGACGGCGCTGTCTCTGCAGCTGGGGGTGGATCGGCCGTCTCCAGCGCATCCATGGTCACCTCCGGCGCCTCCATGGTCATCGCCTCGGACCCGCCTCGCTAGCTGCCTCCTCCATGCGCGTTCGCTTGGGGGTATCATGCTTGGCCTTCGAGCGTTTCTCCTTGGGCTTCTCAGCCCGGCTGGGCTTGCGTTGGCCCGCGGCCGTCTTGTTCACCGCCGCTTCCCAATGAAGGGTGGATTCGTCCTCCAGCGCCTTCTTGGCAGCATCAGAAGCTGCCCAACCGGCTCGTTCGGCGGCGGAGGTAGTTTCTTCCTCCACGTCTTCTGCCTCCCTGTCAAGCATTATTTGAGGAGCCTATCCTCACACAAACAAAACAAAAAGAGATAAAAAAGGACTCTTACCCCGCCACGACGGGCACTCGCTTCTTGCCGGCGCGGATGCGGTGCTTCTTGGCGTCGCCTCCGCAACCTCCGGCTGGAGGCCCCGTTGCGGCACACTTGGGGGCCGGCTTGGATGTAGCCACCCCCTTGCCCTTGTTCCTGGCTGTGTCGCCATCCTTGCGACGGCCCCGCGTCAGGGGAGGGCTGGTGACCTCCTCCAGATCCTTTGGATCCTCCTCAAAGGCTGCATCAGATGAGGCAGATGGCGTCTCGTCATCATCTATCAGTCAAGAGGCTTCCTCCGAACCTTCAGAGGCGGTGGCTCATGGCGCGATCACCCCCTCATCCTCGATTTTTGAGGGGTCCGACGTCTCCACGTCGGCGGCGGGTGGGTTGAGCTCTTGCAGGCTCTCGAACAGCTGAGCATGGGAGTCGGTAGCTGGCTCAAAAGAAAGAACAGTGAGTTCAAAGATAAACAAGACAAAGTTTGGGAAGGCGCTTACCACTGGGGCCATATGGGCTCGGTCGTAAGGGCGCATTCCCCACTCCCAATCTCCACCTTCGTCCATGTTGGCGGAGGAGATCAAGTTCACGTTCCGGGCCACCGCGCCGGCCTGTAAGTTCTCGGTGGAGAGCCGACAAGGATCGTGTTGGCTGCCCATCTGACAGATCAGATGGGGCCGCCTCAGCAGAGGCAGGACCCGCCGGGTCACCATGGTGGTGAACAAGGCGCGGCACAGGAGGCCGCGAGTCTTCATGGTCTCGAGGTAGGTGCATATCTGCGCCACCTGGGCAATTGGCTTCGGATACGAAGACTTCCAGTTCCTCCTCGCCGTAGGAGGAGCGATGACGAATGGCAGTAGCTTGAGGCCGTCGTGGGAGGGGTCGACGTTCTTCACATAGAAGAATCCCCTCTGCCACAACTTGATGGAGTCCTCGAGCGGCATCTGGGGGAAGCCACACGTCGTCCGGTGATGCACCAGCGCCACGCCGCATGGGGTCATCGAACGGGGGCCCGTGAGCTTCTCTGCCTCGGCTTTGTCCATCTTTAGGGAATGCTGCTAGAAGAACAAGAGTTTCTGCCAAAGATTGAGGCAGCGCTCGATGCCCAGAAATCCCTCACACATGACGACATAGGCAGCGAGGTGAAGAATGGCGTTAGGCGCTAGGTGGTGCGGCTGCAAGCCGAAGAAGATGAGGAAGTTGGAGAAGAAGCTGCTCACCAGGAGCCCGAAGCCGCGGTAGAAGTGTTCATCGAACTCGACTACCTCTCCCGCCCTCGGCGTCGGGGAGTTTTCAGCTCCTAGCACCCGCGCCGCCACAACGGATGCGGGAGCAAGCACACGACAATGGCGGAGCGCCTCGATATGGTCGTCGCCGATGTCACTGCCAAGCCAAGCACCATTGTGCTGACCTTTCTTGGGGGGGCCGCTCGACATGGCAGCGTGCAACGGAGGCTTGGTGGTTGGTGGTGATGGCCTGCGTGACAGCGAAGATGAAGCAAAGCTCTCTCTTTCTCTCGGCTCACGGAAGGAGGGGGCGCAAGTGCGGGGCGAGAAGGGGGCGAATGGCCTCCTCGGTACCCCCGCACCCCATTTAAACCTCATGATGGATCTTGTGGAGGGGATCTGGTGCGCACAGGGCCCACCTCCCCCGATTATTACGGGGACATTAACAATTCCCGAAACCCAACCGTCGCGGAGTAAAACCGTAGAGGATCCTCCGCCCGGGGGACGACGGGGCGTCTTGGCGGGACCCAGGGCTCAGGCCCAGTCCCGTCATCCGAGGAAACCATCATCACGTCAGGCCGGGGTCTGGCACGTGGGGCAATCTGCGCGAATTACGACGAAGCCGAGGCGTCGCTTGGAAGCCAGCCGGCTTCCGATCCGGTGTCTCCTATCACAGGCGGCGAAGGAAAATCAACAGCAAAACAACTCAAGCCAGCGAGGCCTTCCGCCCCGAGGCGACGGGCCTCCCCTACTTTAGGACTACTGTCGGGGGCATAACCCCGGGGTAGGCTCATCGAGCCTACTCCTTTGCCTTCTACCTTGAAGGAACAACATGGATCATTCTACAAAGCCCAAGTTGCCCTGGCCGGTTAGGAAGCACCTGCCGGCTACGGGCAAGACGGCCAAATCTCTCTGGTCCTCCAGGAAGCTCCTGCCGGCTAGAGGTGAGACGGCTACCTCCCTCTGGCCGTCTAGGCCTAGCCGGTCGGCTAGAGGCGAGGCGGCCGTGCCCAGGCCGGCTAGTTAAGCAACTAGCCAGCTAGGGAGCTCAAGTCACATCAGACCGTAGGTCATGACGAGACCCTACGGTTAAATGTGGCTACGCGTCAGCCAAGGTACTGGATTGGGATGCACGGCAGGTGCAGCATCGGCGGCCATGCCGCTGACCTACTCCGGCTCTGATCCATAATCCTGCACTGTGTCGGACCATCAGACTCCCACTCCATTACTGCACTCGGTGTGGGAACTGTGGAGATGGCAGTACGGGCGGCCCATGACGAATCTCGCAAGACGACGCGAGACGTAATACACGTGTCCTGCATCAACCTTACGCGAGAGCCTTACTGGCTAGCCGGCGGGTCCCACAGCCAGACGGGACCTCGCAGCCAGAGGGCCCCTCCATCGACAAGACAAGACCACCGTGGGCCCCCTAGCCAGCCCGCGAGGCTGCCAGCCTGGTCCACCTTCAGTACTTTTATCCTTATTGTAGGTCGGTGGGTTCATCTATAAAACCCCTCAACCCCCTCCATGCAGAGGGTCGGTCAACTCAACACACACACACACACTACACAGGAGAGGTAGACGCGAGCCGGCTGCTGCTTCTTCTTCCTCCACACAACAGCTCTAGGAGCACATAGTAGCCTCATTGATACATTATACACTCCGGCAGGATTAGGGGTGTTATCTCTACGGAGAGCCTTCAACCTGGGTACATCGTGTGTTCCATGTTTGTACCAACCTCGTCCGCACCGCCCTCCGGTGTCACTGTGGTTCCCACCATCTTTAGCCTACCCATGGCTTATGTTGTGAGTAAACACCGACACCAAGTGATGTGTCCTTAAGAGTTGATACCCGAGTTTTCACCCCGGTGAACTAGGCCACCCGAGTGTCATAGTGTGTGTGTCCCTAAACCTGGTACCCTTTTTGACCACCCATGACCACTCCTAGCACTTCTGACCAAGTGCGCTGCCCCGAGCCAGTTTCCCCATGAGTACCCACCGGAACTCATCTGTAAATTCTTGATGCAACCCCACAAAGGTAATAGTGTTGCCTTGCAGCCCAGTATAAAGTAGCTCTGGTTTGCCCATCCCTTGCCCTTCAGGTCATCACCAAGGGTGTTGACACATCAGCGGGTGGAGTAATTCCACGCGCAGGCTAGTGGAAAAATTTCAGATTTTCCTTTGGTAGTCCACCGTTGTCAAACCAAAGGGAACATGTTTTCCAAAACTCCTTCTAGGAGAAGCAAAATGTGTTTTCCCCGACCTAGAGTATTTACTCGGGAACCCCTTGCCTGTATCCAGTTGCCTGTCCTCGTAGTGTACGTTAGGCCAGTGGTATGTTTTCCTGATGCCATGTGAATAGTGGTGTATCATTTGATTGCATTGTCTGCACTTGCACATGAGTAATTGTGTGACATGTGATTTTTTTTGTTTGCACGTGCATTTGACTGACCATGTCCCATATTTCCATGAGTGGATTATTTTTCTTTCCCTAAGCAAATCTGGGGGACAAGATTTATTTTTAAGGGGGTAGTATCTGTTACACCCCGAAATTTAATAATATTTTTCGGAAGTAAAGTTTCTCCTAGAATAAAAATTTTGAGAAAACAATTTGCTACATGACTCTTTTCAAAGCCTCTTTCCAAAAAAAAAATCATTTCATGTGGCTTTTCAAGAAAAAATCATGCTTGAGCCCTTACTTGAGACCATTTGAATTATTTATTTAATTATATGGGAATATTATTTTTCGCTATGTCCATTTAATATTTGAATTATTGGATTTTTGGATAATGTTTGAAACACTCCTTTCCCTTCCTAAAGAGGTTATCCCTAGGAGAATGTTTTTTGAAAGTTTATGTTGGAATTTGAATACTTGCATAAGAACATTTCCTTTCTTCTGGTAAATTCTTGGGATATTTTATTTTAATATTTTTACCAAGATTTCCTTTATTCAAAACAGATTTATACTTTCTATTAGGGCTGATTTGCACTGCAACCTTGTGATCACTTCCTCTAAAAATTCTATAAAAATTTGTAGATCACATTTATGCAAAAACCTACTCAAGTATTTTGAATATTTTGAGCACAATAACTACTTTTCTAATCTGGTCCAAATTTGAGTTTGTACTACAACCCCTAGGAATAATCCTTCAAAAATTCCACAAAAATTTGGGGATATCAAGTATAGCATGAGATTCGGTTTTATGCAAAACCCCCACTGTTTGCTTTGTAAAAGTTTAGCAAAACAACCATTTTGCTGTTCTGGTCTAGTTTGGTGCTTTGCACTACAACTCAATTTTCCTTACTCTGATGGCTTTGAAATTTTGCATGCTTGTTTGGAACCTTACCGAAACCTTAACTCGAGGAGTTGAGCTCCATTGATGAAAGTAGATGCATGTGATAATAGCGCCAAGCATCTGTCCCGAATTGTGTTTCTCAAAATATTGCATTGGCTAGTCTTCATTTTTCCCAAACTAACCCCACAACCATGGCTAGCACCTAGTGAGACCCTGATCTAGAGACTTTGGTGGGCATCAAATCACATCAGGAGCCTCTGGCATTTCATCAACCACCTTTGATGCATGTATAGATTTGGCATGAGTTTAAGTTTGCATTGTGGAGTTGCCACTCCACTCAAGCCAGCATGTCTAGCCATCTTGCCCTAATCCCTAGCCTACCCCTATGTATTTGCATGGGCATTGGAGCACTGGTGTGTGCACTGGCAATGCATCGAGCACCCTGTGTGCACGCTCTGGGTGCACCAAAGTGCACGTTTTTCATGCGCTACTGCCGAGTCGCCGCGTCCCCGTGCCCCTTGCCCTTTGGCCAGCTGCAAGCACCGCGTCAACCCTTCCCTCCCCGACAGTCGGTTATTCCCATGTGTGAATAGAGCAGTGGCAGCGCGCACGCCGTCGTTCCTCCTTAGCTGCTGCCATGGACGGCGCCGCCCGAGCTCCCTCCGTGCTCCACCTGTCCCTGGACCTCTCCCCCTCGTCGTATGCTGCTGCCCCGCTGCCACCCCTATTGCGCCTGAAGCTTTGTCGCCGCCGAGCTTATCCGAAGGACACCGCGGAACTGCCTTGAGCTGGCTATATAAGAGGACCCCGAGACCTATGAGCATCACAGCGACTTCCCTGGACCAGTAAATCCCCTCCCCTCGCCTCAATCTTGCCAGAGAAGCCCTCGGTGCACCTCTTTGACAAAAGCGCCGCCGTCAACCCCCTGATTGATTCCGGCAGCCCCAGGCCCCTCTCCTCCTCCCAGGACCACCTCTAGCCTACCCAGTCCCCAAGTAACTCGTTCCCATCATCAAGCATAGGCGGGAGCCACCTGAGACCAAGGACACAGGTTGGCTAAAGCTCCCTCCGCCATTGTTGAAGCCCCGCTCAGACCCGAGCTCCTTCGCGCCTCTCGCCGGCAAAAATGGATGCGACACTCCTTCTTGAGCGTGTTCATAGTCGGAGCATGGCGGGAGGTGCCCTATGCCACCGGCAACCGCCGTTGGGATCGGCTCTGTTCCTGTCCCTGCACGCGCGGGAGGAAGAAGGAGAACCCGACATGCGGGCCCCGCCTGTCGGTGAGCCAGCCACATCCCGAGTGGCGCACAACCCCCTGGTGCATTTTCTAGTTAGCAAAGCGTATTTCCTTGCGACTGTTTCAGTTATTACGCTTCCTCTGCTAGGAAGCGTAAAGAGCCCGAAGCGTTTTCTTTTATTTGGTTTTTAAAAACAGATTTAAACAGAAACTTAGAATAGCTCTATCTTTTTATAGGAAACTCCAAACCAATTGATTCTTTTTCCTACTGGTTTAGAATTTCATCTAGTTTATTTTAAGATTTATTTCAAAAAAAAATTGTGTGCTGTTTTTAATATGTGTGTTGATTCAAATATTTTTAAACTAGGGATTTGAAGAGTGGATACCTACTCCAAGATGATGGGGTACACATCACCCTCCTCAAACCCCTAAGGCAAGCATCTTGAATCCATATATGCATAAGTTGTGTGATGATTGTGGTGGTGCTTATATCGCGTGAATTGAGTTTATATTGATAATAGTATCACATGAAATAATACTCTGCATATTCATGCATGCTACTCACATTATAACAATGGTGAAATATGATGACGGTAGGTGCTAGTTATGAGAGGTCGTGGAATAACCTAGTCATGCGGAACGTGATAGGTTATGGCTTGGTCATGACATGACCACGATGATGCCGGTAAAACTTGGTGAACTCCAGCATCGACCTAGATCGAATCTTGTCCGTGTCATACTTTAATAACGTGCTGCCACAGTTTCCGGGATAATGGATTTGGTAAAGTTAGTTGTAGACCTATTATCAGTCACTCACCAAGTAGAGGGGACGGTATGAAGGTATCCATGGCCATGGACTAAATCCAGTCATCTTGTCAGGGGGCATGGGTGTTTCCGGTCAGGGTCCGGAAGGGAATGGCCCTTCCCAATGAGCACGCAGTATAAATTTTTGATCCCATGCTAGTCGAGGTTAGAGCCTCCCCGTCTTATGGTTTTTCCTTGGCGTCGTAGTCTGGGTGAAGTCGGGCTTCGCGAAGGAAAACCGGTGTGTGCTGATTCTGATTGTCCACTTCTAAAATGCCGTACCCGGGATTAGTCTTGTCGACTATCGTAAATCGTGAGCTATGGATAAAGAGCACACCCTCTGCAGGGTCAAAACTATTCGAGTAGCTGTGTCCCCGGTCAAGGACGTTGTTTGACGACTCAAGTGTCCGTCCTAGAGTCGGTCTTTGGAGTATAAACGGTGATAATAATAATGGTTGTGGAAAATCATATGATCATGTGGTGGATGATCATATTATTATTATTACTCTGGACTAACCCCTATCGTTATGTTGTTGGATATCCCTGGGACGGTTCTACCTCCTGGATATTCAATATTTATTATTGTTTCACATAAGCCCTTTCTGTGGTGCCGCTCAGACGCCCGACTGTGGCATGTTTATTGTCTCATATAAGCCCTTTATGTGGTGTCGCTGAGACGCCCGACTGTGGTACGCTTATTATCATTTCTTATAAGACCTTTATGTGGTGTCCCTCACATGCCCGACTATGGCATGTTTACTGTTTCATATAAGTCCTTTAGGTGGTGTCGCTCAGATGCACGACTGTGGCACGCATGTTATTACTTATTCAGCATTAACATCCTTGCTTATTTATAAATCATTGGTGGAAACATTGCATATCTTCATGAATGCATCCATAAATTAATCTATAATGGAAAGATATTATTGTTAGTGGAATTTGCATGCATCTCACGTGCTTAACGTGTTTGTTTTCTTGATGTTTGCGAGTACATTCAAAGTACTCACTGGCTTGTCCGTCGTATTGTCTTGGCCAGATTGCGTTTCGAGAGGAGCACGATGTCGTCAACCCCGGAACCTACGAGTCGAGGATAGCAGCCTTGTGAGATAGGAATTTATCCACGTCAGTTGTTCCGGTAGGAATGGAGTCCCATGGGCACTAGAGATTCCTCGAGTCGCTTCCGCCGTCAACCTAAGACTTTTGTTCAACCAAGTAGAACTTCATGGTCTTGTTACCTACATTTTGTATTTTGCTTGGATATTCTGTATCAAGTAAATGTCTACCAGCTAACATCAGTCCTGGGGCTGGTAAACACAGAGACTTGTTTCCTGGAAATTATTTTCTGAAAAACACGTCGCTACACGCAGTTTCCCACCAGTAGGGCAAATGTCATACACATGCCCATCTTTACGGGGCAGACAGTTACTTTGCAGGAGAAGACCATCTTTGGGGATGGGAGCATGTTCCCCTGTTTCCCTTCAAAATTGGCCGCTGTGTGATCCCTTCCCGCCGAAGCGATGAGGGGAGAGGACCCGGGATTCCACTATAAATAGATAGGGTAGGATACTTGAGAACGGGAGAGTTCATGCGGACGGTAGAGAAACACACTTAGTTGCTTAGGCTCCGGAGGCCCAAGAACACTGTACTAACTCCTCCATCACCTCTTGAGAGGCAATCCACCAAAAGTTGGAGTAGCGTTTTACGCTTCGCGGTGGCCCGAACCTGGGCAAACTGTTGTTTTCTTTGTTCCCCTCGCCATCGAGTGAGTCCATCGTTTCCATCGAGTAGTGAGTTGGGAGATGCAAAGCAGGGGAGATCTTCGTACACGCCCGAGTGTTCAAATCCTTAGGGTTTTGCGGAGCTCGAAATCTGACAACCACTAACCTACTTTAGATGTTATTAAGAGTGCTTGATGGACTTGTGGTCCTTTTTATCGGGTCTCCCGTCTCTTCAAGAGGGCTGAGCCTCTCCTTTGGTCTATATGTTTTGCCTCTAGGTGAAAGGGAGACAGTGCAAAGACAAGGAAGAGGAACCATCACACCTTCAAGGGGGCTTTCCCCCAATGATATAAGTTTAAACTAACTTGTCTTAAGTGTGGTTCCATTCTTTCCTTTGAGGAAATACTTGTCGCTCCTTTTTCGGTTATGTGCGATGGAACCCTCTACATGATATGGATCCTTGTTGGGACGAGGTGCCTTTTCATCTCTCCTTGATCATTAGCCTCACAGGGAGGACCGGGCCAATACCGACAAGGGGCCTTGCCGGGGGACGATGATCGTTTGTCGCCAGGGGGATTGCTCCCCCTTCAACACTTGCGCCTCGCGCCAACCCGGCAAGCAACCCTGCGCGACAGAAACATACAACAAAATTTGGATAGAAGGATGAAGGGATAGTACTCGAGGAAGATGAACGACGATCATTTTATTCATTTCTTCAGTACAAAATGGATAAAATAGATTGCAATTCCATTAGTAAAAATTTAGCAGAAGTTTACAACCTTTTGCTTTATAAAAAGATAAGTGCCCCGTAATGCGTTTCTTGTCCCTCTCCCCTCAAGGATTGGATGGATGAGAAGAAGAAGGCATGGAGATGCCCGAACAGAAGACCAACCTCACCCCGCTAGGACCATATGGACGAGGCTTGGCATACCCGCGAGCGGTGAAGACGAAGTCGAAGTCCACGAGGTTTGTTGGGGGTCTGCTGGAAGATTAGGCAGCGTCTGGGGCACGGAGCCCCAGCAAGACCATCTTGCCAGGTAGGGGAGGGGCGTGAACTAACAGTGATGGTGTGACTGGTGGACACCGGTCAGCTGGATCCCGAGCCGTCGTACTCTGACTTGACGGCTGAAGACTCGCTCTCGCCATCCCCGTCGGCATTGTCCTCTTCGTCACTGTCGCCCGAGGAGGAACTTTCGGTATCATTCGAGCTTTCTTCGCAGCAGCAAGACGAGCTCCCGAGTGCCCATAGATCTTGACGCAAAGCATGTCTGCCTCCACCAGCTTGAAGCAGAGAACGTGCCCTGCCATGAAGTTATGGGAACACGCGAAGGTCTTCCACCCATGCCTCAAGAGCATGACACATGGTGTGGGATATTCAGCATCGGCGTACGCGGCACCGTTGCGGCAACCATGTATGCGGAGCCACACTCGATGAGGCTTGTCAACCTTGTCACCCTAGCGAAAGGGCGAGGGAGGCGCAGACAGCCGTGAGGTGGACCATGCAGCCTGACGACGAACTCCGGCGATGTGCCTTCGGTGTGCCCCGTCAGTGGTAGCGCCGGTGTCATCGGAGGAGGGTCAGGCATAACGCTCCGTCCCCGTGTGCCTGGATTTCCTCGGTGACCTAGGAGCCTTCCAGCGCCCCCGCCTTGAGCGCTGGTGCCGACCTTCGGCACCAGGACTAAAGAGGTTGCATGATCCGAACGGGAAGCTCTTGTTGCCCCCATGGAAGATGGGGTATGCCCACGCTTCCCCACCATGGCCAAGAACCAAAGCCACCTCGAAGAGCTAGGAGAGAAGAGCAAACCAGGCAACCCTAGGTTGGAGAAGTGGAGAAGGATGGATGAGCATCATGTGCCGCACCCCTCCTGCTTTTATATTGAGGGCGTGGGGGACTAGGTCTCCTACGCTCCAAGGGTTACCTCTCATCTCCACCTATGTTGTTTCCCACCATCACGGGCAAACAGGTAACCGCCCCATCAATCCAGTTCACAATGTTGCGGCTTCTGCCACGACCAGGCCTTTAAGCCACGCACACCCGCGCGAGATCCGTGCAATGCATGCGGCGCGTGTGGCGGCAACGGCCTCAGGTGTTGAGACGGCACGAAACAGTGGGATGGTGCTTACCTCTTTGCGAATAACACGCCCGTGCACAAGCTTCGGGCCTTACCCAACAGCACTAGGCGAGCACATATGGGCCATGCCTGAGGGCTCCTAACGGTGTACTAATAATGGGGTACCTAGTGCCCCTGACTTGTGCACACGCGTTGAGAGCATCACCTCCTAGGAGAAACCACCAACACCAACAACCCAAGACATGCCAAGAACTCCTCGCACATGCTGGGGGCGAAGACACAATCATCCTCACCAAGAATCGACAAGGCGCCTCCCCAGCAGGTTTGAGCCAACCTGCCACAGCTCCACCTCATCACTACACTAGTCACTTGTCGATGATGTGTCGATCCCCCAGACGGCTAGGTTGCTCTCGCTAGCTACGTGGGGCCGCACCGGAAGACAGGCTGCAACCTGTTGACACCCGTCCAGAGGTGTGTCAAGACCTCAAGCCATGTCCAGCTCATAGGTGGCAGTAGCCTGCCGAGAACGCACCCCCGCACTCCACCTAAGGCCGCATTTATGGCACTCTATCTTAAGTGCGAGAGTTAGGTATGATAGTGCTACGGTGATAGAGATGTTCTATCGTCTCTTGATCTTGTGTTGGTTTTTCCCTTGAAGAGGAAAGGGCGATGCATTACATGAGCAGTAAGTATTTCCCTCAGTTTGAGAACCAAGGTATCAATCCAGTAGGAGAACCTCGTCAAGTCTAGAGTACCTGCACAAACACAAAAGAGCTTGCACCCAACGGTAAAAAGGGGTTGTCAATCCCTTCAAGATTGATTGCAAAGTGAGATCTGAAGGCGGAAAGTGAAACGAAGTAAAAGAGTAAGGCTGAGAATATGGTGTGGAGTAGACCCGGGGGCCATAGTGTTCACTAGAGGCTTCTCTCAAAATAGCAAATATCACGGTGGGTGAACAAATTACTGTCGAGCAATTGATAGAACCACGCAAAGTCATGATGATATCTAAGGCAATGATCATACATATAGGCATCACGTCCGAGACAAGTAGACCGATACTTTCTGCATCTACTACTATTACTCCACACATCGACTGCTATCCAGCATGCATCTAGTGTATTGAATTCATGACGAACAGAGTAACGCCTTAAGCAAGATGACATGATGTAGAGGGATAATTTCAAACCAATGATGAAAACCCCATATTTTTACCCTTGATGGCAACAACACGATGCGTGCCTTGCTACCCCTTATGTCACTGGGTGAGGTCACCGCACGGTATGAACCCAAAACCAAGCACTTCTCCCATTGCAAGAATCATAGAACTAGTTGGCCAAACAGAACCCATAACTCGAAGAGAATTACAAGGATATGAAATAATGCACAAGAGAGATCAGAAGAAACTCAAATAAGATACATAGATAATCTGATCATAAATCCACAATTCATCGGATCTCGACAAACACACCACAAAAGAAGATTACATCGGATAGATCTCCATGAAGGACATGGAGAACTTTGTATTGAAGATCCAAGAGACAGAAGAAGCCATCTAGCTACTAGCTATGGACCCGTAGGTCTATGGTGAACTACTCACGCATCATCCGAGAGGTCATGGTGTTGATGAAGAAGCCCTCCATATCCGAATCCCCCTCCGGCAGGGCACCATAATGTGCCCGAGATGGGATCTCGCGGAGACAGAAGCTAGCGGCGCCAGAAAAGTACTTTCGATGATCTCCTGATTTTTTTTCTGGGATTTTAGGGAATTTATAGGTGAAAGACGTAGGGCAGAGGTGGCCCAGGGAGCCCACAAGCCTGGGAGGCACGGCCCCCCCGGCCGCGGCTAGGGGGCTTGTGGGATCCCTAGAGGCCCCCTGCCCTGATTCTCAGGCTTCTCGATCTTTTTCTGTTTCGGAAAAAATCATTTTGCCAGTTTCGTTCCGTTTGGACTCCGTTTAAAATCCTCCTCTCAAAGGGGTCAAAAACATGGAAAAACAGGAACTGGCACTTGGCACTGAGTTAATAAGTTAGTCTCAAAAAAGATATAAAAGGCATACAAAACATCCAAAGTTTGACAAGATAATAGCATGAAACCATCAAAAATTATAGATATGTTGGAGACGTATCAACCATCCCCAAGCTTAACTCCTGCTCGTCTTCGAGTAGGGAACTGATAAAGAATGAATTTTTGATGTGGAATGCTACCTAGCATAGTTGTCCTTTGCAACTTCTTTCATGTGACATGAGTGTTCAGATCCGTAAGATTCAAAACAATAGTTTGCTATTGACATGAAAACAACAATACTTCAAGCAAACTAGCAAGGTAATCATGAACTTTCAAAATAACGAGGCCAAGGAAAGTTATCCCTACAAAATCATATAGTCTGGCTATGCTCCCTCATCCTCACACAACTAATGTAAATCATGCACAACCCCAGTATTGGCCAAGTAATTGTTTTCGCACTCTTACTTTCTCAAACTTTTTATAACTATCACGCAATACATGAGTGTGAGCCATGGATATAGCACTATAGGTGGAATAGAGTGTGGTGGTGGTTGTGAGACAAAAAAGGAGGAGATGGTCACATTGTCTCGGCATATCAAAAGGCTATGGAGATGCCCATTAATAGATATCAATGTGAATGAGTAGGGATTGCCATACAAAGGATGCACTAGAGCTTTAAGTATGTGAAAGCTCAAAAGGAGAACTAGTGGGTGTGCATCCAACTTGCTTGCTCATGAAGACCTAGGGCAATTTTGAGGAAGCCCATCATTGGAATATACAAGCCAAGTTATATAATGAAGATTCCCACTAGCATATGGTGGTGACGAAACGAGAGGCTCTCAATCATGAAGAACATGGTGCTATTGTGAAGCACAAGTGTGGAAAAAGATTGTAGCATTGTCCCTTCTCTCTTTTTCTCTCTTTTTTTATTTGGGCTCTTAGGCCTCTCCTTTTTTCTCATTCTTTTTTTTGGGCTCTTTAGCCTCCTTTTTTTATTTCCTCACATGGGACAATCCTCTAATAATGATGATCATCACACTTTTATTTACTCACAGCTCAAAGCTTAGAAATGACTCTACAGGAAATACCTTCGGCAATGTATCGGGATGTGCAATGATCTAGCTTGGCGTATCATGGGGCATAGTTTATGCCTAAGTAATTTTGGTGATTGATGACAGTACTGCAAAGGACTAACCGTGTGTGTGATTAAGATTTCAGATAACACACGTCAACGGCACAAGACGACTAGCCCCCTCGTTCATGGAACAGAAGACCGGCGTTCTCGACGATTCTCTTTATTTGAGTCATAGGAAAGCCGTATTATTAAGAGGGGAACCGTAGTGGAAAGGTTTGGGTGGAATCACTCTTTGCACGCGCACACTTCAGATATTTTCCCTTACCAGCATCTTTGGAGTGGCTCCCGCCTTTGTGTTTCCTTCTTCTTTGCAAATGGTCCCCCAGCGGTAGTACGGCTCGGCCAAGCGGTAGTACCGCTAGCCCTAGCGGTAGTACTGCTGGAGTGCTAGCGGTAGTACCACTGCAGCCAGCGGTAGTACCGCTAGATGGCGGTAGTACCGCCCTTGGTCAGTGGTAGTACCGCTCCAGGAGCTTAGTACCGCCTGCCTAGCGGTTGTTCGTGGACGGACCTTTTTGCGAGGACTTTCTTGGTAGTGGTTATCTTATGCACTACCAGGGGGCCAGCGGTAGTACAGCTGCAGCCAGCAGTAGTACCGCTGGAGCCAGCGGTAGTACCGCTGGAGAGCCAGCGGTAGTACCGCTGCAGCCAGTGGTAGTACCGCTGGAGTGCTAGCGGTAGTACCGCTGCACCCAGCGGTAGTACAGCTAGACTCGGGCAGAGAGTCGGGAAAACGGTTGGATTCCCCCCCCCCACTATATAAAGGGTTCTTCTAGCTGTGGAACCTTATCTCTTCCCCTCCCAATCTCCATTGTTGCTCCCTAAGCTCAAAATTGCCCGATCTCTCTCCCTAGCCAATCAAACTTGTTGATTCTTTAGGGATTGGTTGAGAAGGCCTAGATCCATACTTCCACCAAGAGAAAAGTTGATTCCCCCACCAATCCCTTGCGGATCTTGTTACTCTTGGGTGTTTGAGCATCCTAGACAGTTGAGGTCACCTCGAAGCCACATTCCATTGTGGTGAAGCTTCGTGGTCTTGTTGGGAGCCTCCAAGCTTTGTGTGGAGTTTGCCCCAACCTTGTTTGTAAAGGTTCGGTCGCCGCCTTCAAGGGCACCTATAGTGGAATCACGGTACCTTGCATCGTGCGAGGGCGTGAGGAGAATACGGTGGCCTTAGTTGCTTATTGGGGAGCATTGTGCCTCCACACCGCTCCAACGGAGACGTACTTCCTGTCAAAGGGAAGGAACTTCGGTAACACATCCTCGTCTCCATCGGTCCCACTTGTGGTTATCTCTAACCTTTACTTTGTGTATGCTTATGTTGTCCTCTATCTCTTACTTGTCTTAGTAACTCTCGTTATTAGCTTCATTAGGGTTCACCCCATTGTTGTATTATTTGTGAACCCATATGTTGTTTACCTTAACTTGTTAAGATTATTTAAAAGTGGTCGTTGCCTATTCACCCCCCCCCCCTCTAGTCAACCATATCAATCCTTTCAATTGGTATCAGAGCCACGTCTCTTTATTAAGGGTTTAACCACCCAAAGAGTATGGAAGGCGAAGAGGGAATTAACCATGGGCAACCCGAGGCCATGGACTTGACTTCGGTCACAAGGGACGACTTGAATACGGCTATGGCCGCCCTCAAGACGTCCTTGACGAACGAAGTCAAGACCATGCTTAAAGAGTTAATTGAGGGATTTAAAAGTTCTCCCGAACCGGCTATAGTGGTTAAACCCACCGTCACCGATTCGGAGGCCAACTCCTCTAAGGAAGCGGCTAAAGGTATGCGACCTTCCTCATCTCACGAAAAGGATGGGACTCGAACAGATGCCTCAGTTCCACCCCCCATGGCCTATGGAGGATCCGTTCCCGCACCGCATCTTAATCATGTTGGTCCTCCTCCTAAGCTTGTAAAAGGTGACTTTGCTAACTGGGTATTTTCTATTAACTCTCATTTGAATCACAGCTCAACAAACTTGTGGAGAATCATCAAGCAAGGATATTATCCCCATGATCCAAGCAACCTCACTCCAAGAGAAGATGCACACAATCAATACAATCACTCCGCTTTGTTTATTCTCCAGTCCGCAGTGCCACCTGAAGATCTTCCTCACTTGCGTCCCTTCACATTGGCCAAGGATTGTTGATAAGGCCAATGATCCAACTATGAAGTGATACTTGATAAGGCCGATGAGTTTGTGATGAAGGAAGACAAGGACCCTTGTGATCTCTATCGGAGGGTGACTGCTATTGCTGTGGCACTCAAGGATCATGGGAGCAAGGATGTGGATGATACATGGGTCAAGCGCAAGTTTCTCAAAGCCATCATGCCTATCAACAAAGCCATGTCATCTGTCATTCGTCAGCGGCCAGACTTCCACTCCTTGTCTTCCAGTGAGGTGTTGGATGAATTCACTGCAATGTCAATCATGAACGAAACAGCCGACAATGCACTTGCTCGTGTTCGCTCAAAGACAACTTCACCCAACCTTGCGTTGAAAGAAAAATCAATGCCTGAAGAAGAAGAAGAGGATGATGAAGAGGAGAGCTGCCCTTAAGACACAAAGTATGCCGATCATGAGCACATGGCTCTTGCATCAAGGCAATTCTGGGGCAACAAGAGAAACTCAAGACCCACCTTCACCAAGAACAACTTGAGTGGATTCAAACCAAAACAACGAGTAAGGACATGTTATAACTGTGGTAACATGAGTCACTTCGTGGCCGAATGTCCCTATGAGAAAAGGGAAGACAACGGGGCAAGCTCATTCGCAAAGACAAAACCAAATCATTTCCAATCAAGAACAACTTTGTGAAGAAACCCCACCCAAAAGGGATGGTGGCCCTTGAAGAGTACCCTTCCGATGATGATGATGATGATACAGTGGCAACGGCAACTGTTCCTATTGCCACTATCTCTCCCCAGAAGGTGTCTCTCTTCAACGCCCCCAACGAGAACCACATCACCAAGTGCCTCATGGCAAAAGGTATCAATCAGGTAACTCCCATCATTAAGACCAACATCGCTTCTGCTCCTTCATTGTTAAATTGCGTTGAAGATAGTGATGTTGGGGAACTTAATGAGCATGATCTTGACAAGTTTCTGTGCACTATTAAGGGAGAACCCAAGAAGCACTTTGTTGCTCTCTTGAAACAACTGGGTGAGGCCACTGACCTCATTGAGTCTCATGAGGAGACCATCTCCGAGCTTCAGGGACACAGTCATGACTATGCCGATGAAATTGCTGAATTATCTAATGCTCTAGAAAAGGAGCACACTCTTCGTTTGGCTCTTGAGGAGTCATATAACGATGACTGCGCTAAACTGCAAAAGAAACTAGATCATGATGTTGTTCTTACTCGTATGCTTAAGTTTGAAAAGTATGCTCTTGGGGTTGGCCATGACAGACTCAAAGAGGAGTTTGACACACTTGACAAGGCCCACAAGGTCTTGAAAGGTGTTCATTTCTCTCTGAAAGAGTCTCATGATCAACTCCAAGCAAAGCTTACCAAGGAGATCTCTACTTGTCCTCCCTTTGTGTTAATTGATAATGCTTGTACAACTAACCCCTGTTGTGAGCATGTACATCTTGTGGAGGAAAATGCCAAGTTAAAGGAGAAACTTGAGAAGGGCCTTGTGGCATGCATACAAGGTGAGAAGAGCCTGAACGACCTCTTGAGCACTCAAAAGGGTGTCGTAGGAAAGGAGGGACTTGGACTTACCTCCAAGTCAAAAGGTAAAAGGAGGAACAGGAACAAACGATCTCCTACCCTCATGGAAATCTTTGTCAAAGAGGGTGAGGGGACTCAGAAGGTGAACAGGAACAAGGTGGACTATGGAAACCTCAAGAAGGGCAAAACCATTCCTACTAACACAGCCGACAAACTCAATTCTTCTTATGTCTTATGTTGTGCTAGTGATGGGCATGTTTATGCCAGATTTGTTGGTTCCTACGATGAGTATATTGAATGGGCTATCTGGGTTCCTAAGACCCTTGTCTCTAACATGAAAGGACCCATTAAAAAATGGGTACCTAAAACCAAGCCTTGATCTATTGCAGGAATTTGCTTCCGGTGGGGTGTCATGGTTGCTCGATAGTGGAGCAACAAATCATATGACCGAAAGCAAGGACTTAGTGGTGGATGTGCATCCTTCTCCATCTATTCCCACCCATGTCCAATTCTCCGATGCATCCTCGTCAAAGGTATTGGGATTCGGTAAGGTGGTCGTCTCTCAAGAGTTATCTATTGAGAAGGTCATGCTTGTTGAGTCACTTGCCTACAATTTACTTTCGGTTCGTCAACTTGCATTTATGGGTTTTTCCACATTCTTTAATCTTGATACTGTGGTCCTCCTGAGGAGCAAGACTCTTAAAGTAGCCTATGTTGGATATGTCGAAAATGGTCTTTATGTGGTGAACTTCTCAAAGCGACCCCCTAAGACCGCGACATGTTTAATGGCTAAAGTTGATGTGGGATGGCTTTGGCATCGCCGTTTAGCTCATGTCAATATGAGATCTTTGCAAAGTCTTCTGACAGGGGACCATATTCGTGGACTAACAAATGTGAGTTTTGCTAAAGTTCGTGTTTGCAGTGCCTGCATTGAAGGAAAGGTTCATGAAACTGCTAATCATCTAACGACTCTTATCTACACTAAGAGGCCATTGGAGCTTCTCCATATGGATCTGTTTGGCCCTCCATCATTTGATAGTCTTGGAGGCAGAAAGTATTGCTTGGTGATTGATGACGACTACTGAAGATATACCTGGGTATATTTCTTCAAAAAGAAGAGTGAAACTCAACAAACTGTCATCAACTTTGCTAATGAAGCCCAACGTGAACATGAAGCAAAGATCTTGATGATTAGAAGTGACAACGGCACCGAGTTCAAGAACTACACCTTGGATGAGTTTCTAGGTGATGAGGGAATAAAACACCAATATTCTGCACCATATACCCCTCAGCAAAACGGCGTGGCAGAAAGGAAGAACCGGACCTTGATAGACGCTGCAAGGACAATGATGGCAGAATTCAAATCTCCATATAACTTCTGGGCAGAGGCCATCAACACAGCATGTCATGCATCCAATCGGCTCTATATCCGCAAAGGCTTGAACAAGACTCCGTATGAGATTCTAACTGGAAACAAACCCAATCTCAAGTACTTCCGGGTATTCGGTTGTAAGTGTTTCATTCTCAAGAAAGGTGCACGTTTAGCTAAATTTGATTCTAGAGCTTATGAGGGCATCTTTGTTGGTTATGCTACAAACTCTCATGCTTACCGTGTCCTCAACAAGTCCACCGGACTCATTGAGGAGACGTGTAACGTGGAGTTTGATGAAAATAATGGCTCCCAAGTGGAGCAAAGTGGTCTTTGTGATGTAGGTGATGAAATTCCTCCCCAAACCATAAGAAGAATGGGGATTGGTCAAATACTCCCCATTGAGGAACCCCTTGTGGCCAAAGGATAAGGACAATGCTCTACTCAAGTGGAGCCATCACCTCCACAAGCCCCACACGCTTCCGATGAAAAAAGAGAAGACTCTCAACAAAATGAACTAGCTCAAGGTCAAGATAAATTGCCCAACAATGATGATGTGTCTCATGATATTCAAGCTCTCTCCCAAGACTCCAAACCTGCTCATGATCAAGATCAAGTGCAACCACGAGATCCAGACCAAGTAGAAGCACAAGATCAAGATCAAGAGCAATCACAAATACAAGAACAAACTAGTGAACCTGCTCAAGTCGAAGGACAAGATGATCAGGATACTGTCTCACAATTCCCTTTTGCAGCACCAACAGCCGGTGCCAAGGGAGGCTCAAGACGCAAGGGCAAGAAAAGTAAACAAGTCGATGCTCCCCCATTATCCAATGAAGAACTCTTGGAGCGTCGAGCAGCCAAGATTGAGAACAAGCTGAAAGTCAAGTCACATCTTATGAAGAATGTACTTGGCAGTTTGAAAAGGAGAGTATCCACCCGTCAACAGATTTGGAATTATTGTGAGTATCACGCGTTTGTTTCGTATTGTGAACCTCAACAGGTACAGGAAGCGCTCGATGATGAGGATTGGCTTATGGCCATGCATGAAGAACTTAACAACTTCGAGCGCAACCAAGTCTCGGATTTAGTGCCTAGGCCAACGGAGGAACATAATGTCATCGGGACCAAATGGATATTCAAGAACAAGCTAGATGCCAATGGGATTGTGATTCGAAACAAGGCAAGACTGGTGGCTCAAGGCTACTCCCAAGTCGAGGGTATCGACTACGGTGAAACCTTTGCCCCTGTTGCTCGTCTAGAATATATTTGCATGTTGCTTGCATTTGCTTCTTATCATAACTTCAAATTACAACAAATGGATGTGAAAAGTGCCTTTCTGAATGGTCCTTTAAATGAGTTGGTCTATGTCAAACAACCCCCGGGATTCGAACATCCCAAGCTCCCCAATCATGTGTACAAACTTAATAAGGCACTCTATGGCCTTAAACAAGCCCCACGTGCGTGGTATGAGTATCTTACTGAGTTGTTACAAGATCGTGGGTTTGAAATTGGGAAGATAGATCCCACTCTTTTTACTAAGAGGGTTAAAGGGGATTTGTTCATATGCCAACTATATGTTGATGATATTATCTTTGGCTCTCCTAACATTTCCTTCAATGAAGAATTTGCTGCACTAATGACTGAGAAATTTGAGATGTCCATGATGGGAGAGTTGAAGTTCTTCCTCGGGTTCGAGATTAAACAAGGCCTAGAAGGGACCTTCATCAAACAAGCCAAGTACACTCAAGACATGCTCAAACGGTTCGAGCTCGAAGATGTCAAACCGGTCAAGTTCCCCATGCCAACAAGATGCAAGCTTGACAGTGATCCCAATGGTAAAGCAGTGGATCGAAAGGTATATCGCTCCATGATTGGATCCCTCCTTTACCTTTGTGCATCTAGAACAGATATTATGTTGAGTGTAGGGATATTTGCACGGTTTCAATCCGCACCAAAAGAAAGTCATTATATGGCTGTTAAGCGAATCTTTCAATATTTGGCTCATACCCCAAACTTTGGTCTTTGGTATCCCAAAGGAGCAAACTTCAATCTAGTTGGCTATTCTGACTCAGATTGGGCAGGAGATTGTGTGGAGAGGAAGTCAACTTCTATAGGATGCCAATTCCTTGGTCACTCATTGGTAAGTTGGTCTTCAAAGAAGCAGAATTGCGTCTCTCTATCATCCACCGAAGCTGAGTATGTGGCAGCTGCAAGTTGTTGTGCAGAATTGCTATGGATGAGGCAAACTTTAAAAGATTACGGTGTCACTTGTGACAAAGTGCCTCTTCTATGTGAAAATCAAAGTGCTATCAAGATTTCCCTCAACCCAGTACAACATAGCAAAACCAAGCATATTGATATTCGTCATCACTTCATTTGTGAACATATCAAGCTAGGTGATATTGAGGTTCACTTCGTCCACATTGAAGAGCAACTTGCAGATATTTTCACTAAGCCTCTAGATGAAGCAAGGTTCCGGGAGTTAAGGCATGAGCTAAATATCATTGATTCAAGTAATGTGGATTGAAGCTAGGCATGTTGCACCTCACTTTGCATTCTATCTTGGTCTAGATGCAGGCATGGACATAGGGGGAGTGTTGTTCTCTCAATGAACTTTTCCTCCCCCCATTATGCATAAATCGATCTAGTCATTCACTTTAGCCATTGTCAAATGGCACTTGTGCTTCAAAGACGAGCATTGGTCATGAACCTAAGGATACTTCTTCGCGGTGTCATACCTTTGTTTCAAACATAGGTGGCCTCGGCCACCGCCCCCCCCCCCCCCCACCTTTCTCTCATATCGAAGAAAGGATATAAAATGACAAGTCAGTATATATTTCTGGTGCTATCTTCTTTTTCCACTTACTTGTCATTTGCCCACGTTCTTCTCTTCTCCTAGGTCCCGTTCTGACATTTGCAGCGGTACTACCGCCAGGGGTAGTGGTACTACTGCCAGGACCCCAGCGGTACTACCGCCAGGGGTAGCGGTACTACCGCTAGGCCCGAGCGGTACTACCGCTAGGGATAGCGGTACTACCGCCAGGATCCCAATCTGCCACGACCTAACTAGGAAATTTTTAGGGCTGTCTCAGGGGGAGCGGTACTACCGCCAGGACCCCAGCGGTACTACCGCTGCAGCCAGCGGTACTACCGCCAGGTAGCGGTACTACCGCTGGCCCGTACCCCTTGGGCTATATAAAGGAGGGGGAGCCCGTTTTTTTGCTGCCTCTTTCTTCTTCCTCGCGGCTCTTCCCTCCCCAACCCCGAACTCCTCCTATTTCGATCTCTATTCGTGGAGCCCCTTCTCTCCGTTGAGTTGGAGGGTTTGCTTCACTTCTCCTTCCTCCTCCAACTGCAATGGACCCCGGTAAAGCTCCTCTCCTTCTTCTCTTGGTCGATGTTCTTGTTCTAGGGTTAGGAGCATTGGTGGTTTGGATCCATGTCTTTGCCTTGTTCTTGGATGGCATGAAGGAGATATTTGAGGGGAGTGTAGGTCTTATGAATGGTGCTGTTTATTTTGCCATGCCCTAGGATTTACATGTTTTAGATCAAACACTTGAACTATGTTTGGATTAGATCTAAAACTTGCTCTCTCTAAACTAGGCATGTGCTTATTTAGATGGTACTTGTGTTCCTCATGTAATTAGGGCTGTGGTGGAGTTCTTAGTGTTCATACACAACCCATGCCCCTTGTAAAATCCGTGTAGCCATATCTATGAGGTCTATTTTTATTACAGATCTGAAAATCGAACCCTAGCTGTACTACCGCCAGGGGTAGCGGTACTACCGCCAGGACCCCAGCGGTACTACCGCCAGGGGTAGCGGTACTACCGCCAGCACCCCAGCGGTACTACCGCCAGGGGTAGCGGTACCACCACCAGAAGGATTCTCTGTGTATTCTTTTCATATACTTGGCAATGTGTGTTTACTTCTCTACCTTCTCTGGTTCATTGCCTTGACTCCTTTTGTCGCTCTTTTTCGGTGTGCGTTTTGTGTCACAGGTGGTGCTCGCCGCTCGAACCCCCTACGGAACACACAGTCAAAGCAATTGCGCAATCCAGAGGCTCCAGAGGGTTCCGCCACTTTAGGTCTCCAACCAAAAAAGCAGGCCTTCAAGAAGACCGCTCACAAGGAAAAGGGGCTCAACGTTCGCACCATGCCCCCAAGGACTTTCTGCGGTTCCGCACTCAAAAACACTATCTCCAAGAGCGGGCTGTGATCAAGAATGTCGAGCATGTGTGGACACGGGATCACTGCAGGATCTACCGTGATATCATCAACCATTTCAAGAAGAACTTTGTCCCCGTTCAGTGGATTGACCTAGCTCACCTTCAACGGAACATGGACTACTTTGGTGATGCTCTTTCTCTGATTGACAAACTGGGCATCAAGGACATCATCTCTTTCAAGACAGACTTTGACACCAATGTTGTTGCCCAGTTCTATGTCACGGTTCACTTCTCTCCTGATGATGAGCGCTCCATGGTGTGGATGAGTGGGACTCAGAAGATGACCGGTACCTGGCGTGAATTCATGGCATTCCTCAAGGTTGAGTTCCAGGGAGCTGACACTCCACTTGGGCCGCGTCCTCACGCTGCAGCTTCCGCTGATAGGGCCCCCGCCATGGACAGATTGCAGCAACTCTATGTGAAGAAGGGTGTGCTCCCCAAGCATCTGGACATCATGCATCGGATCTTCCGCAACACCCTCTTTCCTCGCATTGGCAACTTCGACGAGGTACATGGCTCTCTGGCTGAGATGCCACTGCTCTGTGAGGAGGCTATGACTAAGGAGTCTGCCCCTCTTGATATTTCTGATGTGATGTTCATTGAGCTCTGGAACTGCATCATGATGCGCAAGGTTCCCATCTACGGGCCCTATCGGTTTGCTTATATCCATCAGAAGTGGCAAGACACCATTCCGCAGGAGGAGTTATACATTCAGGCTGACTACATTGTGCACGATCCTGTCAAGCTTCGCGTCAAGGATAAATGGGCCAACCCATCAACCTCCTCTCAGCACATGGACACTGACACAGAGACTGCTGCTGACAGAGGAACCGCCTCTCAGTCCCGACCTTCTGCCATGCCATCTTGGGCCATCAAACTGCAGGATAAGATGAAGACTCTCTTCTGTATGCAGGCTAAGGGCCAGTACCAGACGCACGTGGCTCAGAAGGAGAACCGTCAGAGGCACAAGCGTGTCCTAAGGACTCTTGATGTTGACATCTCCAGCGGATCAGAGGACGACATAACTCCAGAGGCTACTTGGATGCGGGCTCAAGGGTACCAGTGGTCTGGCGTTGAGGAGGAAGAGGAGGAGCAGGACGATCCGGAGGGTACGGATGAGTCTGGCGATGCTGAGGATGAGGAGTAACCACCTGTGGCGTTAGGTGTGCCCCTTTTTGGTGTCTTGTGCCAAAGGGGGAGAGAGTCTAGGAGATTTGCTTTGAGAGTCGAACTTTGCTTTGCTTTGCTTATCTTTCGTGTTTTGCTTCGAACTTGGTTTGCTTCTATTTTGCTATCTTTTGTGAGACACGAACTTGTGTGAGATTTATTTCCATCATATGATTGTGAGTCATATGCTCCTTATTGTCATATATCTCTATCTTTTGGTTCTCATATTATTCTATGTGCAAATCCGGTATTGTCATCAATCCACCAAAAGCGGGAGATTGATGGGGCATAGTTTATGCCTAAGTAATTTAGGTGATTGATGAAAGTACCGCAAAGGACTAACTATGTGTGTGATTAAGATTTCAGATAACACACGTCAATGGCACAAGACGACTCCCCCCCTCGTTCGTGGAATAGAAGACCGGCGTTCTCTACGATTCTCTTTATTTGAGTCATAGGAAAGCCGTACTATTAAGAGGGGAGCCGTAGTGGAAAGGTTTGGGTGGAATCAATCTTTGCACGCGCACACTTCACATATTTTCCCTTACCAGCATCTTTGGAGTGGCTCCCGCCTTTGTGTTACCTTCTTCTTCGCAAATGGTCCCCCAGCGGTAGTACCGCTGGGCCAAGCGGTAGTACCGCTGGCCCTAGCGGTAGTACCGCTAGAGTGCCAGCGGTAGTACCACTAGATGGAGGTAGTACCGCCCCTGGTCCGCGGTAGTACCGCTCCAGCAGCTTAGTACCGCCTGCCTAGCGGTTGTTCGTGGACGGACCTTTTTGCGAAGACTTTCTTGGCGGTGGTAATTCTTATGCACTACCAGTATGGTTGGATTTTCCCCCCACTATATAAAGGGTTCTTCTAGCTGTGGAACCTTATCTCTTCCCCTCCCAAGTTCCATTGTTGCTCCCTAAGCTCAAAAGTGCCCAATCTTTCTCCCTAGCCAATCAAACTTGTTGATTCTTTAGGGATTGGTTAAGAAGGCCTAGATCCACACTTCCACCAAGAGAAAAGTTGATTCCCCCACCAATCCCTTGCGGATCTTGTTACTCTTGGGTGTTTGAGCATCCTAGACGGTTGAGGTCACCTCGAAGCCACATTCCATTGTGGTGAAGCTTCGTGGTCTTGTTTGGAGCCTCCAAGCTTTGTGTGGAGTTTGCCCCAACCTTGGTTGTACAGGTTCGGTCGCCGCCTTCAAGGGCACCTATAGTGGAATCATGGTACCTTGCATCGTGCGAGGGCGTGAGGAGAATACGGTGGCCTTAGTGGCTTATTGGGGAGCATTGTGCCTCCACACCGCTCCAACGGAGACGTACTTCCTGTCAAAGGGAAGGAACTTCGGTAACACATCCTCGTCTCCATCGGTTCCACTTGTGGTTATCTCTAACCTTTACTTTGTGTATGCTTATGTTGTCGTCTATCTCTTACTTGTCTTAGTAACTCTCGTTATTAGCTTCATTAGGGTTCACCCCATTGTTATATTATTTGTGAACCTATGTTGTTTACCTTAACTTGTTAAGATTATTTAAAAGTGGTCGTTGCCTATTCACCCCCCCCCCTCTAGTCAACCATATCGATCCTTTCAGCGTATGACGTTGAAACATCTCGCTGCTATCTTACAATCATGCATGACACGGAACGGTGGGAGTTGCATGGCAATATATCTCGGAATGGATATGAAAATGCCATAGTAGGTAGGTATGGTGGCTATTTTGAGGAAAGGCATATGGCGGGTTTGTGCACCGGCGAGAATTGCGCGGCACTGGAGAGGCTAGCAATTGTGGAAGGTGAAAGTGCATCTATACCATGGACTCACATTAGTCATGAAGAACTCACATACTTGTTGCAAAAGTTTTTATTAGTAATCGAAACAAAGTGCTAAACGCATACAGCTAGGGGAAGGGTTGGTAGGTGTTAACCATCGCGCGATCCCGACCTCAACACAAAGGATGACAATCAATAGATCAATTATGCTCTGGCTTCCTAACATAGCGGTTCACCATACATGCATGCTACGGGAATCACTGACTTCAACACAAGTATTTCTAGATTCACAACACCCTACTAACATAACTCTTAATATTACCAAATCCATGTCTCATAACTAATTGAGAGGAATCAAGACTTCTCTTTCTACTCAATGCACATGAAGATGGAGGTTTTTGTATCCTCTTTGGGTAAATATCACCTTTGGGACTACTTTCATAGCATAAGCCAACTACCAAGTCACGCACCGACGTGCTCTAAAAGATCTAAGTGAAGCACATAGAGCAAATTTATCTAGCTCAAAAGATATAAGTGAAGCACAATGAGCATTCTAGAAAAATCAAGATGAGTGCATGTCTCTCTCTAAAGGTGTGCAGCAAGGATGATTGTGACACAACAAAAAGAAAAGACTCCTAAGATACAAGACGCTCCAAGCAAAACACATATCATGTGGTGAATAAAAATATAGCTCCAAGTAATGTTACCGATGGATTGAAGACGAAAGAGGGGATGCCTTCCCGGGGCATCCCCAAGCTTAGGCTTTTTGGTGTCCTTGACTTTGGCTTGGGATTCCTTGGGCAACCCCAAGCTTGAGCTCTTTCCACTCCTTATCTCTTTGTCCATGAGAACATCACCCAAAACTTGGAAACTTCACAACACAAAACTTGAACAGAAACTCGTGATAACATTAGCATAAGAAAACAAACTACCACCACTTTAGGTACTTTAGCAATCTTGATTTATATTTATATTGGTGTTGGGCTACTGTATCCTCACTTTTCCATGGCTAGCACCCCCCGATACTAACCATAGTTTCATCAAAACAAGCAACCAACTCAACAAAAACAGAATCTGTCAAAAACAGACTAGTCTGTATCAATTTGTATACTTCGGATACTTCTGGTACCTCAAAAATTCTGAAACATTATGACTGCCTAGATAAAAGGCATATCAACCGGCAGCAAAAAGAATCAACTCAAAAGCTCTTTCTGAATATAAATGAAAAATCATATCGTGAGCGAAAAGTTTCTGTCTTTTTCCAGCAGGATCAAACAACCATTACCAAGACTAATCATAAAGGTTTTGCTTGGCTCAAATACAAAAAACACAAAAAAAACACAATCGTCATAGAATTATGATAGTGTGGACGCAACAAAATAGAAAGAAAAAGATAAATTCATTGGGTTGCCTCCCAACAAGCACTATTGTTTAACGCCCTTAGCTAGGCATTGATAATTCAATGATGCTCACATAAAAGATAGCAATCGGACACGAAGAGAGCATCATGAAACATGTGACAAACATATCTAAGTCTAACATACTTCCTATGCATAGGCATTTTATTGGAAAATAGATTGTCTAGACAACCAATAGTTACCATATGCAAGGAAGAAGAAAGAGACAATAGCAATCTCAACACAACGAGAGGTGGTTTAGTGATATGAAAGTTTCTACCACAATATTTTTCTCTCTCATAACAATTACATGTGGGGTCATATTTAAATTAAACAATATAGCTATCCCATAGGATATTCTTTTTATGATCCACATGCATGCAAAGTTGATGCTCTTCAAAAATAGTGGGATTATCATCAACTAAAGTCATGACTTCTCCAAACCCACTTTCAATAATATTGAAAATATCATAATCATCATGAGGGTTAAACAAATTTTCAAGATCATAAGAAAAATTATCACCCCAATCACGATCATTGCAACAAGTAGTGGACAAAGCAAAACTAGCATCCCCAAGCTTAGGGTTTTGCATATTTTTAGCATGATTGTCATTAATAGAATTTATGATGAAATCATTGCAATCATGCTTTTCATTCAAGGAGCCCTCGTGAATCATTTCATAAATTTCTGCATCACGATTTTCAGATTCACGCATCTCAAGCAAAACTCCATAGAGAAAGTCAAGTGCACTCAATTCACTAGCAATTGGTTCCACATAAGTGGATCTCTTAAAGAGATTAGCAAGTGGGTGAGGATCCAGATCACTATATTCTTAGCAAGCGAAGATGCAAGCATTTTGAAGGCACATGGTAACACAAGCAACCAAAGAAACAAAAGGGTGAACAAAAAAGGCGAACGAAAAAAAAGGCAAACGAAAAAGGCAAATTGGTGAAGTGGGGGAGAGGAAAACGAGAGGCAACTGGCAAACAAAGTAAATGCAAGAGATGAGTTTGCGACAGTTACTTGGATGAGTTCTTGACTTGATCCTCCCCGGCAACGGTGCCAGAAATTGGCACGTTGACGGGAGACTATTCTTGACTTGATCCTCCCCGGCAACGGCGCCAGAAATCCTTCTCCTACGGCGACAAAGATCTTATGTCGTCTCTTGAGCTTGCGTTGGTTTTTCCGTTGAAGAGGAAAGGGCGATGCAGCACAGGAGCAGTAAGTATTTCCCTCAGTTTGAGAACCAAGGTATCAATCCAGTAGGAGAATCTCGTCAAGTCCAGAGTACCTGCACAAACACAAAATAACTTGCACCCAACGCTATAAAGGGGTTGGCAATCCCTTCAAGATTGATTGCAAAGTGAGATCTGAAGGCGGAAAGTGAAACGAAGTAAAAGAGTAAGGATGAGAATATGGTGTGGAGTAGACCTGGGAGCCATAGTGTTCACTAGAGGCTTCTCTCAAAATAGCAAATATCACGGTGGGTGAAAAAATTACTGTCGAGCAATTGATAGAACCGCGCAAAGTCATGATGATATCTAAGGCAATGATCATACATATAGGCATCACGTCCGAGACAAGTAGACCGATACTTTCTGCATCTACTACTATTACTCCACACATCGACCGCTATCCAGCGTGCATCTAGTGTATTGAGTTCATGACGAACAGAGTAACGCCTTAAGCAAGATGACATGATGTAGAGGGATAATCTCAAACCAATGATGAAAACCCCATCTTTTTACCCTTGATGGCAACAACATGATGCATGCCTCACTACGCCTTCTCTCACTGGGTGAGGTCACCGCACGGTATGAACCCAAAACCAAGCACTTCTCCCATTGCAAGAATCGTAGATCTAGTTGGCCAAACAAAACCCACAACTCGAAGAGAAATACAAGGATATGAAATAATGCAAAAGAGAGATCAGAAGAAACTCAAATAAGATTCATAGATAATCTGATCATAAATCCACAATTCATCGGATCTCAACAAACACACCACAAAAGAAGATTACATCAGATAGATCTCCATGAAGATCATGGAGAACTTTGTATTGAAGATCCAAGAGAGGGAAGAAGCCATCTAGCTACTAGCTATGGATCCGTTGGTCTATGGTGAACTACTCACGCATCATCAGAGAGGTCATGGTGTTGATGAAGAAGCCCTCCGTATCCGAATCCCCCCTCTGGCAGGGCACTAGAACGTGCCCCAGATGGGATCTTGCGCAGACAGAAGCTTGCGGTGCCGGAAAAGTACTTTCGATGATCTCCTGATCTTTTCTGGGATATTAGGGAATTTATAGGCGAAAGACCGAGGGCAGAGGTGGCCCAGGGAGCCCACAAGCCTGGGAGGCGCCCCCTGGCCGCGGCTAGGGGGCTTGTGGGGTCCCTGCAGGCCCCCTGCCCTGATTCTCAGGCTTCCTGATCTTTTTCTGTTTCGGAAAAAATCTTTTTGGCAGTTTCGTTCCGTTTGGACTCCATTTAAAATCCTCCTCTGAAAGGGGTCAAAAACATGGAAAAAAACAGGAATTTGCACTTGGCACTGAGTTAATAGGTTAGTCTCAAAAAATATGTAAAAGGCATACAAAACATCGAGAGTTTGACAAGATAATAGCATGAAACCATCAAAAATTATAGATACGTTGGAGACGTATCAGATAGCACTGTTAGCTATCTGATCATGTCAGTTGCCACTGTGGACACCCCTTGATCTATAAAAGGAGGACCGAGGCAACCTAGCAAAGGATTCAGATCTCTGAGTATTCGAGCACTTAGAGATTCGACACTTGGTAGATTAGGTCCCCGAGGGATTAGAGCCAAGTGCAAGTATACACTCGTGCTAGCTCTCCCCCACAACCCTTGTGAGGGTATAGCTCCATGCAAACTTCGTCTTCCCTAATCAATCCACCAAAGAAGGAGTAGGGTTTTACGCTTCACAGCAGCCCGAACCTGGGTAAAACTTCTGAGTCTCATCATCATGTTGTTTCGTGGTATCTGCTCTTTGTGCGATACGACCTCCCTGCCGAACCACAAAGGGCCCAAAGGTCCCATAGGTGACTGTGTGCACACGTGCACCGACATTCTGTCACTCTAGCAACCCATCAGTTTCTTGTTACTCCACAATGACTTCCCTTAGGCCCATATCATGGTGAAGTGTCATGTAGTCAATGTTCACATGACACCACTAAAGGAACTGACAACATACATATCAAGAAAATATCAAACAAATAGCAACTTCACAAGATTACTTATAACAAGACTCCTCCCATGTCCTCACAAACAATAGTAACAACTCACACTTCATCAACATGTTCAAGATCGGAGGTGTAATAATAATGATTAAGGATCTGAACATAATATCTTCCACCAAGTAATCCAACAAACATCAACTACATGATGTAATCAACACAACTAGTAACCCGCAAGTACGAGTCTAAGGTTTTGGAACAAAGATTGAATACAAGAGATGAACTACGGTTGGAGATGAGATGGTACTGGTGAATATTTTCATGAAGATTGGTCCTCCCACAAAGGAGAAACCGTTGGTGATAACGATGGCTTCGATCTCCCCTCCTAAAGAGGAATTCCCCTAACATAATCTAACTGCAGGAGGGCAAAAGGTCCTCTGCCTAGGTTTCCTCCTCAAGATGGTGGCTCCTCGTCCCGAAAGATTACTTACGATTTTTTCTAGGGAAAAGCACACCATATAGGAGAAGAGAGAGGCCGGGAGACCTGTAGGGGCCCTAGAAGCCATGAGGGCAGAGCTGGGGGCGCCCTGTTGGCTTGTAGCCAACAGGTGGCCCCCCTATGGTATATTTTTGGCCCAGAAATTCTTAAATATTCCATAAAAATTCTCCGTGAATTTTGAAGTCATTTGGAGTGTGGTGATTATTCTTCCCTTTTCTCGATTTTCAGGAGAATTCGAGTTTTCATATATTTCCCTCTTCATGATGTACCTTGCATACTCAAAGAGAAAGAGCAAAGAATTGTATGATAATGGGGAATAATGGACAAGAATAACATGAATAACAATATGAAATCATGATGCAAATGGACGTATCAACTCCCCTAAGCTTAGACCTCGCTTGTCCTCAAGCAAAGATCGAGCTCGAGAATAATGACCACATTATTTGAGATAGAGAATTCGATAAAAACAAAATATGGGCATGCAAGTATCATGTATTTTATCATACAACTAGTTTTTCATCATATGGGTTCTCATAAATAAGTAAAAATCTATTCACAAATGAAGGAGTATGAAGCGTAAACTTTATTAAGAACCGACAAACAATGTCATTAGTCATTGGGATAATCATAGTTGACATAGTCGAGAGAAGAGTCTAAGTAAGAGCTTGTAACTCTAGCAAGTTCACATACTCAACTATAATGTAGCCTTGTATGATTGTTGACACACACATTGAATATTTTTGGAACTAGTGATTACGTGGGACACATAGGAAGATGGGGGTTATTTGTTTCTTGCCATCCAACTTATTTACCTGAAGGATAATGTCAACAATAATGAATCATGATCACTCACATTCAACTGGATATACTTGTCTTGATCTTTCCTTAACACATAATGATTGCCACTCGAGAGTTGATAGGTAGGAACAAGGGAAGATTTTGACATCCCAGGATCATGTTATAATAATCCTTGTAATCAAGCAGCAGTAACTCAAGGGTTAGGCTAATCCAATTATGAAAGTGTGTTATATTGACTAGAGGGGGGCTGAATAGGCGATTTTTACAATTTCATCACTGAGGAAATTCCTAGTGACGAATGTCCTTGATAACCCACAAGTATACGGGATCGCAACAGTTTTCGAGGGTAGAGTATTCAACCCAAATTTGTTGGTTCACCAAATGGGAAGCGAAAGAATATTCTCAAGTATTAGCAGCTGAGTTTGTCACATTCCACCAAACCAGAAAGATTAGTGTCTGCAAGCAAAGTATCAGTAGCAAAGTAGTATGATAGCAACGGTGCCAGAAACGATCTGTTGACGACAGACTATTCCTAACTGTTGTATCAATGGCGCGAGTAAGTTGCATGGGGGCGAGTAACTATTCTTCCCCGACAACAATGTCGGAAAAGATCTTGCAACAAGTAACAACAAAGGAGCAAGTAACAGCAGTAGCAGCAGCAGCAAAGTAACAACAGTAGCAACAGTAGTAGCAAAGTGGCCCAATCCCTTTTGTAGCAAGGGACAAGCCTAGACAAAGTAACGTAGCGAGGACTAGTAGTAAAAGACTCGTAGGCAGTGGATCGGTGATGGATGAGTATGACGGATGTGATTCATCATGTAACAGCTATAACACGGAGAGATATGTAACTAGCTCCCGTTCGTCAATTAATGTACGCATGTATTCCGTATGTAGTCATACGTGCTTAGGGAAAAGAACTTTCATGACATCTATTGTCCATCCCTACCGTGGCAGCGGGGTCCTAAGGGAAACTATGGGATATTAAAGTTCTCCTTTTAATAAAGAACCGGACCAACGCATTAACACTTGGTGAATACATGAACTCCTCATACTATGGTCATCTCCGGGAGTGGTTCCGGCTATTGTCACTCCAGGGTTGCCGGGTCATAACACATAGTAGGTGACTACAACTTGCAAGATAGGATTTAAAACACACATATATTGGCGACAACATAATAGGTTCAGATCTGAAATCATGGCACTGGGCCCTAGTTACAAGCATTAAGCATAGCCAAGTAATAGCAACATCAATCTAGAACATAGTGGATACTAGGGATCAATCCCCGTCAAAACTAACTCGATTACATGATAGATCTCATCCAAATCATCACCGTCCAGCAAGCCGACGATGACATTACTCACGAACGATGAAGAGCATTATGGAATTGTCGATGGAGGAAGGTTAATGATGACGATGGCGACGATTTCCCCTCTCCGAAGCCCGAAACGGACTCCAGATCTGCCCTCCAGATGAAGAACACGATGTGGCGGCGCCTCCGTATCGTAAAACACGATGAAACCTTCTCTCTGATTTTTTTTCCCGGGCGAGACGGAAGATATAGAGCTGAGTTTGGGGGCGGTGGTGCCACGTGGGCCCCACAAGCCCTCACGACGTGGCCTAGGGGGTGGTCGCGGCCTGTGGGCTTGTGGCCCACTACCAGGCCCCCTCTACTAGATATTTGCGCAGGTATTTTTTGTTTTATTCCAGGAAAAATCTTCGTAAATTTTCATGACATTCCGGGAACTTTTATTTCTGCACAAAAACAACACCATGGCAATTCTGCTGAAAACAGCGTCAGTCCAGGTTAGTTCCATTCAAATCATGCAAATTAGAGTCCAAAACAAGGGCAAAAGAGTTCGGAAAAGTAGATATGACTGAGACGTATCAGTCCTCACTCATGAAATGAGTGCAGCGGAAATATTACAAAGTGAGAAGTGAAGAGAAAAATATTCCAAATTACTCTGCGTGATTTTAGAGATTCGGTTTGCATAGGTCACAAATACAGGATAAGCAGGTGAAGATTAACTCAGGTGAAGAATTTGAGGTGTGGAATTCACAGAAAGTCTTCAGTCAAATTCTTCAAACAGTACAAATGAAAGTCTTCAACATGCACTTAAGGAAATGTGAGAGCTGAGGAAATAGAAGGAGTAGCTTGATGAAGAGAGTTGTTGATGACCCAGTTCCAACTGTTGTGATAGTTGTACGTCTGGTTTGGAGCGGCTTGGTATTCAAACCAAAGGACACACAGTCCAGGGATACACAGTCCTCGGACACACAGTCCCTACCGTATTCTCCTTGAGCTAAGGACACACAGTCCTTGCCCAACACTCGTGGTAAGTCTTCAGGGCAGACTTCCAAACCCTCACAAACTTGGTCACCCGATGATCCACAATTGACTGTGGGAATCCTCTAGACCATGACGTTTAACCGTCTGGAGGATGCACAGTCCTCAAAGGTAAAAGGCTTCAGTCCCACACAGGAACAAATTCTTCCGTGATGCTCAATCACTTGGTTTTTGGTTTGTCTCTCATATTCCTCACTTTGAGGCTTTGGTAGTTGTAGGTTTGGGTTGAGAATCATGAGGAAATTTGTTCCATAGTTTTACCTCGACCCCCTTTAAGAGTATGGTGTTCCTATGACTCAAGTATGAAGAAAATGAAATAGAAAGAGTAAATGTTCAAGCTTAAAAGTCTTTAGAGTGTTTTCTTCATGACGCACTGAATTCCTTATCTTCAATATCTTCATGAGGAATATCAATTTTTTTCACAATTTCTTCGCGATTAAAGTCTTCAAGGTATGACCAAAGTCTTCACACGAAGACATATGTTTTTAGGGGTCGATATTCATCAAATAACTCAAAATACTCGGCAACTTATAGAGCCTGTGTATACTCACAAACATATCAGTCTCTTAACTTATAATTCTTCAAACCACCAAAATCACTAAGGGGCACTAGATGCACTTACAATCTCCCCTTTTTGGTGGTTCATGACAAATAGGTTAAGTTTTCAATGGGGATAATAATATGAAATGTAAGTACTGAGTTTGAGGAATTTGAAGGTAAGATATAGAGAAACTCCCCCTGAAGATGTGCATGTTTTAAGGAATTATCTTTGAACGGCAAATCTACATTCATGATATATATCATGGAGATCTCCCCCTGTATCTTGTAGTTAATGCATGCATTTGACATATAGTATGAGGAATTTGAAATGCATGATGAAAAATGGTGTCTGACGAATTTCAGCATGCATGCATTAATTAACTTGAGGAATAAGCATGCGAGGAAAAACGTTCAAAAGTGTCAGAACACCATCGGGCTTAAGTTACAACTCATTACATCAAACACTTTAGAAGAACCAAGAGTTTGTAACTTAATAATGTTTATAAGCCCATAAATTAAACTTGCTTGAAGACTAACTCTCCGATTTCTCCCCGTTTGTCATCAAGTGACGAAAAGGGACGAAATTGAGGACTAACACCCATGAAGATCTTCACTTCTCTGTTGAGGAGGAGGCGTTATCATTCTTCGAGACAGACTTCCTTGTTGGGCCAGTTGCAGTATCCTCAGGTTCTTCATCTGAATCAACAGTGCGGAATGAAGAAAATGAGCTATCCACCCAGTGAGGAACTAGAATATTCCTGAATTTCTTCTTTGGTGGCCATGACCAATCAAAGTCATGAGTGAATTCTAATTCTTCAAGTTCCTTGGGACTCTTCAGGTGGGACAATATGGCCCAATTGCGATCAAATACCTCATGAAGATAATAATTATTTTTCTTCACAGCATTTTGAGTACCATTGAGGGTCTTCAAAATGGAGCCAAAATGGCATTTTACCCATTTTTGATTGTGATCGAGTTTCTAATGAAGACTCAGGAGAAGCTCTTTGTTAGTCATGACCCTTGGGGCAGTTGGGCTTGGAGGTTTTGCTCTGCCATTAGATTCTTGAGTGGCAGTGTCATCATATGAGGAATAGGTGGCAGCCTTGCGAAACAACCATCCAGGGGCCGATTTCCTTCATCAATCATTGACTTGCCTTTGCCTTCAACTAGTTCATAAGATATGTTGATGACTTTGAGAGGAGGTAGCTAACCGAGATGATTCTGATAATCAGCTTGGTAGTTGATGGCGGTTATACTTTTGATGAATCTCATGATCCAAGGCTCATAAATCTTTAGCTCAAATGGTGACAAAGCATTGTTAGCCATAGTCCTCAAGAAGAAATCATGAAGGTTCATATTGATGCCATGAATGACATTGAACATGATGTTCTGCATGATTCCAACAACATATTCTTCCTTATCATGCCCTTTGATAGGTGCGATGGAATATGCCAATATTATGTAAACAGTTCTGGGACATACTTCAAGTCCTTCACCAGGAATCTAGTCCTTGGAGGTTGGCCCACAGCCCAAGGTTTCATGAGGACTTCCGTGAGCTTATTTCACAGTTCTCTTTCATACAGTTTGACTGCATCTTCTGAAGGAATTGAGATAGGAAGAGCTCGAAGCAATTCTGTGGCTGGTTGTAGTGAGTGTGTTGTGTCATCCAGTCCAAGACCCAAGAGTTGGTGTCTTTGGGTTCACCTGAGATATGAAGTGTGGCATATAACTAAAGAATAATGTCAGTATTCTAGTCACCGATATATGTGCATTATTGCAGTAGCCCTGCTTCGTGAAGAACACTCGGTACCTGGGTGAAGCAAGGAATTTTCTCCATGTCACAATGAGGAATGTGGGTGTGATGAAATATCTTCATTTTCCCATAGAGCACAGAAGCATAGTAATTAAGTTGAGTTCTGGTCTAGAACTTTCTGTGCCTGATACAAAGCCTATCATAGGGATTTTCTGCAGTGAAGAACTGATGTTCATCATATAAATCTTCCTTCTGGAACTTTGGCCTCTTTGAGAAGGGCTGATGAGTCTTTGGTTGAAGATTGTGATGTTGCTCATCTTGAGGAGTTTTGGCCACCACAATTGCAGTTTCAGGATATGCAATCACAATTGCAGTTTCATCGGTAGTATTTCTATCCTGTGATGAGGCATTTTCATCAGGGGCTTGTTCTTCAGTTTGAGGAATTTGCTATGCCGAGTGAGCAGATGCAGTTTTTGGTGCAGCAGTTTCCTTTTCATCTACTTCAGCAGATGCAGGTGGTTCTTGGTCGGGTACTGATTTCACGTGTGAGCTCTTTTCTTCAGGGCGAGTAAGACTTTCAGTGGCTACAGGAGTTTGAGGAATTTGAGTGGTCATTGGTGAGTTTGGATGAGTCTTTTCCCAAAACTTATCATGGATAATAGGTGTGCTGCTGCCAATGTCTTCATCACCCTCCTTTTCTTCAGCAATCATTTCTAGGTTTTGAGGGGGAGGTGTTGAGACTTGAGGATTCTGATCTGCTTGAATTTTCTCATCAATTGGTGTGGATGCAGCAGAGCGATTGTCATTAATTTCCTCATCCTGTTTTGGAATGATGTGCTCTTCATAAATGGTACAATCATGTATGAGGGTGCAACACTGAGGGGAGTACCATCCACTGGAACTGATGATGTAGTAGGCAGAGTCTTCAGGCGTTTTGCCTCTAAAGACTTTGAGGGTGTTGATGCCTTTCTCTTTTTGGCTTCCTTCTCAGTAGCTTTTGTTTTCTTCACGTCTGATGCATATGGAAGAGTCACTTTCTTCACCTTTGAAGACATTGGTGAAGGAGCTTTTTCACCAGGCATTGCATGAGTAGTTTGAGGCCTAGCAAATTCTTTAGATGTAATATTCTGAGTAATTTCATCATCAGCTGGTTCTTCATCTTCATCGGCATCAGCCAGTTGAACAGTATAGCTTTGCTAAGGATTTGTTGGTTACTTTGGGGCAGCAACCCTGTTGTTGTATTCATCAATTGCATCAGTCGCTGCTTGGACAAACCTCACTTTGACACCCTTGTGGTCTGCATGAAGACTTGTGTATTTGTCAGTGAGGGTTTTCAGCTCTGCTTGAGTCGAAACAAGTTTCTAAGGTGTCAGGTTAAGGATGTTTTGCTTCAACTACTTCTCCTTTTTAAACTTAGTAGCCCTAGCTTGTTTGGCTTGTTGATCCTTCCATTTTGCTTCATTGATGAATGAAGTAACCATGTGACTGAGTCTAGGTGGAAGTTTCAAATCATCAATTGGTGTGTTTGGATCCTCATACCAAAGGTCGATGAAGTTCAGCAGTACTTTTGTATCCAGTGCAAGGGGCATGGTGTTGCCACTAGATTGTGCAACCCTTTCTTGCTTGTTTCTCATGATGGCTTGAAGAGTTTCATCATCATATTATTCACTTCCTTTTGATGTAGAAGGAATGTTGACAATCTTGCTTGGGCTTGGCCTTTTACCTCTACCAGCAGTCATCTTTGTCTTCAATAGACCAGGTGAAGATTTTGGAGCTGAGCCTGAGGTAGAGGTATAGTGGAACTTGGATTTTCTGTTTGATGTTGACTGAGCTCTGACTGCAGAGGAGATGAAGACTTTGTTGTTGTTGGGGACTTGGTAGTTGTTGTTGCTTCTTTCTAATGTATTTGCTCTTTTGATAATGTTGTTGAGGATTTTGGCTTGAGACCTTGTTTCTTCATCAGAACCCTCTTCTGATGTTTTCTGTAGCAAAAGCCTAAGCAACACAAGAAGTGGCAGCAGTTGCTGCAGCAGCAGAATCCTCATTAAACTTTATGACAATAGCTTTTGCCTTTTTCTACACCTTAGACAGATACTTGTCTTTTTCATCAGGATAGTCCTCAACTATGGATACGCTTGAGGGATGAGTTGTCCATCTGTGTTCAGTCCTTTGAATCCTTATCTTGCGTTTAGCCATGGTCTCTTTTCCATGAATTTCTTCATCTAGCGTCTAGTACTCAGCATATATCTCCTATGGGTCTCAAAGGAAGTGTTATGTTCCAGTTTCTTGCCACCCTTCTGTTTTCTGTCTTCCTCCATTTTCTTCAGCTGAGGTTTTTGCTGAGGAATTTGTATTCTTGAGGAATTTGAGGACATGGGTAATGTTTCTTCAAGAAATGCTGCAAATGAGTTAAGTTGATGAGAACCTTGTGATTCATCAGGTGACGTTTTGTACTTGTGAATAGAGTATAGGTGCTAAGAATTTGGAGAGGTCATATGTGTTCTCAGATTTGAGGAAATTGAAAGTTTTCTTAAGTTGAGGAATTTTACTAGTGTATTGAGGAATTTGACTAAGCATTATGATCTTCGGTTCCAGAGTTGTCTCGATTCGAAAATTTACACAATTAAGGAATCTCGTGAAGAGTTTAGGGGCTTAGTGAAATTCATCAAGTGTTCTAGGCATGGGTGTGCACAATTGAATCGAAAAAGAATAAATGGATCAAACAAGGATGGTAAAATAGGATTCTAATTACCCTTTATGAAGAACTCGATGAACTGGGGAGGTAAAAAAGGAAGTTCTTCGGCTCAGATCTTCAGTGCCCTAACTTGGCGACCGAAAATAGCTACGATGGCGGCGGAGGAAGATGTTCCGTAGTCGGCATGAGTCAGGCGACGGCGAGATCGAGGCAGTGAAGTTGTTCCTCACCAGCAACGATGATGCTAGTGGCGGCAGTAGGTTTTGAGCTGGAGCGGAGGAGTCAAGAGGGAGAAAAGAGTTTTTGACTGAGGGGGGTAAGGGGCTATTTATAGCTTAGTTGACAACGGTCTGAAGCGAAAACTTTGGACGAAACTGCCCTTGCCCTTTCGTCTCAGCATGACACGTGCTACCCACGATTGAAGCAAAGGAGATCGTGGTTATCCTATTGTGAGTAGTGGGTGCAATTACTGTGGTAACATTAAAATATTTTTTTGAATATTTGAGGATTTTGTTGCAAGGTCCTCAGCTGACAAGTACTCGGTGAGGACTTTGAACAAGTGTCAAACAGAACGCATATGCAGAATTGAGAATAAACTGGTTTGAGCTTACCATAGAGGTGAGTCGGGTCCGATCACATTCACTTAGAAGAAATACCAAATTTAAGAATTAGCAATAAGTGAATGTTGTTGAGGACATTGAAAGCTCGTAATATATATATATATAGTGAATGTTGTTGAAGACTTTGAAAATTTTGAGGAATTTGTGTAAAGTCTTTGATTGAAGAATTTCAACTTTGAAGAATTTCAAAGTTTGGTGGTGGCATGGCCCACCGTATAAGAATGATGATTTTAGGCGCCGCGTACAATTGTCGTAGGGCCCTGAGAACCAAATTCTTCATTAATTTTTTCACACTTAGAGTGATATTCTTTGTTGATTTGAAGAAAACCGTTACTTCGTGTGTTGCACATCTAAGTCATCAATTTTGCATAAGTGTTTAGATGTGTGCATGTTTACAAAACATTTTAAGACTCTAGGATATTTAGCTCACACTGCAACTTGCAAAACCTTCTCTCATCCAAGAGCTTTGTGAAGATATATGCTTGCTGGCCATCAGTCTTCACATGGTCTATGATGATATTGCCCTTGAGTACATGGTCACGAAGAAAATGATGATGAATTTGGATGTGCTTGGTCTTCGAGTGTTTCATAGGGTTGTAGGCGATCTTGATTGCACTCGCGTTGTCGCAGTAGAGGCGCACATTCTTCATGTTGATGCCATAATCTGTGAGGGTTTGCTTCATCCATAGCAGTTGAGCACAACAAGATCCACCAGCAATGTATTCAGCTCAACAGTGGAAAGTGATATGCAGTTATGCTTCTTTGAGGACCAGAAGACTAAGGATCTTTCAAGGAAATGACATGTGCCTGATGTTGACTTGCGATCCACACGTTCACCAGCATATTCAGAATCAGAATATCCAAGGAGGTGAAGATTTGAGCCCTTGGGGTACCATAATCCTAGTGTTGGTGTGTGAGCTAGATATCGAAAAATATGTTTCGCATCCTTATGGTGTGATTCCTTCGGTTTTTCTTGAAAACATGCACACATGCAAACACTAAGCATAGTGTCTTTCCTAGATGCACATAGGTACAATAAAGACCCGATCATAGACCGATATACATAATGATCAAAATCTATACCATTTACGTCAATGCAGAGGTGGCCATTGGTAGGCATAGGTATGTTGACACCTTTGCATTCATGCATGCCAAACTTTCACAGAACATCCTTGAGGTATTTCTCCTGAGATATGAAGATGTCATTGCATTGTTGATGAATCTGCAGACCTAAGAAGAATTTAAGCTCCCCCGACATGGGCATTTGATATTTTTCACCCATCATGTAAGCAAATTCATCATTGTAACGTTTGTCAGTACAACCAAAAATAATGTCGTCTACATATATTTGGCACACGAATAGTTCCTTGTCATATGATTTTGTGAAAAGAGTAGGATCAAGTGAACCGGTTTGAAGCCTTTCTTCATGAGGAATTCCTTCAATGTATCATACCACGCCCGAGGGGCATGCTTGAGGCCATAGAGTGCCTTTTTGAGTCTGAAGACTTTGTCAGTGTGCTTCGGGTCTTCAAATCCTGGGGGCTGAGCAACATATACTTCTTCCTCAAGCTTACCATAGAGGAATGCACTTTTCATATTCATTTGATATAGAGTAATATTGTGATGGTTAGCATAAGCAAGTAATATTCGAATAGCTTCAAGTCTAGAAACAGGTGCAAAAGTTTCATCAAAGTCAATTCCTTCAACCTGTGTGTAACCTTGGGCTACAAGTCGTGCCTTGTTCCTCATAACCTTACCATCCTCATCTTGCTTGTTTTGGTAGATCCATTTGGTGCCGATGATATTGTGCTTGCGAGGATCTGGTCTTTTGACGAGTTCCCATACGTCATTTAGCTTGAACTGAAGAAGTTCATCTTGCATGGCTTGAATCCACTAAGGTTCCATGAAGGCTTCATCAACTTTTGAGCGTTCTGTGATAGAAACAAAAGAGGAAAGTTAACTAAATGCGAAGCTTTTGAGTGAGTGAGAGGACCTGGCACATTGATGTCATCAAGGATTTTGTCAAGTTCCACTTCATTTGCAACCGTTGGATGAGCTGGTTGAAGACTTTGGTTGGGCTGAGGAATTTGATCTGTAGCATTTTCCTCAGGTACACCTGCTTGATTTTCATCAGTGTTGGGGATGACTTCTTCAACAAGGGGTTGTTCCTCGGTAGGGATGATATCTTCAGTAGCCTTGTGCTTAATAGCTTCCTCGAGAGTCAATTTATATGGCACGGGAGGCAGTTTCTCTCTTTGCGACCCATTAGTTTCATCGAACCGCACATCTACAGTTTCAACAACCGTGTTGTGATACGTGTTGAAGGCTCTGTATGTGTGCGAGTCCTCTCCGTTTCCAAGCATAAAACTCTCATGTGCTTTAGGTGCAAACTTTGAGCTATGGTGAGGATCTCTAATCCAGCATCTTGAACCAAAACTTTGAAATAACTTACATTGGGTTTCTTGTCAGTGAGGAGTTCATATGAGGTTTTCTTTAGGACTTTGTGAAGATATACCTTGTTGATGATGCGGCAAGCTGTATTGATTGCTTCAGGCTAGAAGCGGCGAGGAGTCTGATGTTCTTCAAGCATAGTCCATGCCATTTCAACCAGAGTCTTGTTCTTGCATTGAACGATGCCATTCTGTTGAGGAGTATAAGGAGCAGACAATTCATGAGTAATACCAAGTTCCTCAAGATAATCATCAAGACCAGTATTTTTGAATTCTGTCCCATTATCACTCCTGATGTGTTTGATATTGACGCTGAAGTTTGTCGAGGCCCTTGAGGAAAATCATTTGAAGACTTCCTGCACTTCAGTTTTATATAGAATGATGTGTACCCAAGTATAGCGAGAATAGTCATCAACGATGACAAAGCCATATAAAGATGTTGCATTTGTTAGAGTAGCATAATGAGTAAGTCCAAACAGATCCATGTGAAGTAATTCAAACGGACGAGTCGTAGTCATCATAGTCTTCGAGGGGTGTTTGGATCTGGTCATTTTTCCAAACTCACAAGCACCACAGAGATGGTCCTTGAGGAATTTGACAGATTCGATGCCAATGACATGCTTCTTCTTTGCAGTGTGTGCAAATTCCTCATGCCTAAATGACCAAGTCGTCAATGCCATAGCTAGCCTTCTGAGGTTTTTCTAGTAAACATGTGGCTGGTTGAGGACCTATGGAAAAATCAACAATATACAAATCTCCTCTCCTAAAGCCTTCTAATTAAGACTTTGGATTTGTCAGATTCCATGATGACTACACATCTATATTTTCCAAAGATGGCAATCATATCAAGATCACAAAGCATTGAGACTGACATGAGGTTAAACCCAAGGGATTCGACAAGCATGACTTTGTCCATGTGCTGATCCTTAGATATAACCACTTTAGCAAGTCCCAATACCTTGCTTTCACCTTTATCAGCGTAAGTGATTTGCTTCAGTGGTGATGGAGTCAGAGGTATATTCATCAATAAGCTTTTATCACCAATCGTGTGATTTGTGCAACCACTATCAACAACCCACTCTATATTTTTGGGTTTGTCATCTTGCAGATGAATTAGTACACCTTACCATCTCATATGCTTCAGACTTGAAGAATATGATATCAATTTCATTAGACAAGAATGCCATCATAAACAGTAAATTTGAGGATGTGTGAAACGTTATCATTTCATCATGTTTTAGCTTGCGTCCAATCAAGCAATTTCCTCAGGTCTCTAGAAAATTCTTCACATGACGACTTTCATCTTGAGACCTGACCTGCAGAAGTGATTAGTTCGATTTCTTCACCACCCACATATGAAGGGGTGGCAAAGAGTTCATCATCCTACGAGCACCATATGAGAATGAAGGCATTGAAGCTAATGCGCTTCTTTTCACAGTAGGGGGCTAGAGTAATCAAATGAATAGACACAGAAATTCTTTAAGGACTTATGAACATAATGATTTAAGGAATAATGCTAATATTTGTGTCCCTTTTAGTTTTCATGCATATCAGAAGCATTAGTGCGAGTACGAGCATAATTTTGACCATTTGAGGAATTTGATCCTCGTGAAGACTTTGGTCCACCTGAGGAATTTGATCTGGGGTTCTGGTTCTTCACTGGTGATGTCATGAGGACATTCACCTGAATATTTTCCAAGCAACTTTTGGGGACCCGGATTTTCCTCAGGGGAGGTCCATTCCTGCATTTAGTTCCAACATATCAAGCAAATACTTCACCAGATTGTGCCCTTTGAGACTTTTGTATATGGATGTCACATACAATTCCTTCAGTCCTGCATTTTCGTCAGTAGTATTTGTGGTTTCCTCAAGTGAAGAATTTGATACCAGAATAATAGTTGAAGAATTTGTAGCGATAGAAGCATTTGATGATTCAGGTGAAGAATTTGCAGTTTTACGCTCGATGCATTTCAGACATGGTGGAATGAATTCTACCTGAGCGGTACTGATTTGTTGAGCAAGCAATGAATCATTTTCTCGAAGATCATCGTGATACATTCTCAACTTCTCAAGATCAAGCTTCCTTGGAGACTATCAAATCTATACTGAAGACTTTGAACATCTTCAATGAGGGCCTGAGTACGAATCATTAGATTATTCAACAGATCATTGCTTTTGTCTAGAAGTTTATGTAGCTTTTCAATAGCACTTTGTTGCTTAGTGGCAATGTTGGCAAGTTTATAGTAACTAGGTTTTTGATAATCATCAGGTTCACAGTCACTAGAATCAGAGGAGGAAGTGTGGTTTGGTACCTGTGAGCCTTTTTCCATATTCATCAGTGTAGTTGGCATTGTCATTTTCTTCAAGGTTGAGGATTGATTTGGTGACGAATGTGGTAGGAAGTGCAAGGCTTGCCACACTGGACTCTGACTCCACTTGTGAACCTTCCTCTTCATCACATTCCTCGGATTCTTCTTCAGAATCCATTTCCTTACCAATGAGTGCTCGAGCCTTTCTGAAAATGGTCGTCTTGTGCGATGAGGACTTTGAAGATGAGGATTTTGAACATTTCTTCTTTTTCTTCGAGTCATCAGAAATTTTATCCTTGTATTTCTTCTTCATTGATTCTTTCACCCAGCGAGGACAATCAGCAATGTAGTGGCCATATTTCTTGCATTTGTGGCAGGTTCTTTTCTTGTAGTCCTCAGATGAAGATTCTGATTTCCTCATATCTTTTCTTGAAGATTTTCCGAACTGGCCACATTTTGTGAACTTGTGGAATTTCCTCATGAGCATAGCAAGTTCCTGTCCCGGTTCTTCAGGGTCACCAAGACTGCAATCAGATTCTTCTTCTTCAGATGAGGAAATAGCCTTAGCCTTCAGCGCACGAGGTCTTGAATAGCTTGGTCCATACAGTTCTCCCTTTTCTTCTTGTTGGAATTCATGAGTATTGAGTATCTCAAGTATGTCACCGGGAGCGAGCATCTTGTAGTCTCTTCGTTCTTGGATCATCAGAATGAGTGTGTCAAATGATGGATCCAGAGATCGTAGCAGTTTCTTCACAACTTCATGGGGAGTGATGTCTCTAGGTCTGAGTGCTTGCAGTTCATTTGAGATGTTAGTGAGGCGACCAAAGGTATCTTGGCAGCTTCCATTGTCAATCCGCTTGAAGTGATTGAAGAGATTGTGAAGAACATCGACACGAGAGCCATGCTGTGTTGAGACTCCCTCATTGACTTTGGACAGCCTATCCCAGATAAGCTTAGTTGTCCCGAAGCACTAACTCTGCCATACTGACCTTTGCTTAGGTGGCCATGTATGATATTCTTTGCTTGCGAGTCAAGTTTCTTGAACTTCTTCACATCAGTGGCAAAGACAATAGCAGTGATGGAGGGAATACCATTTTCCACAATATACTAGAGATCATTGTCAATTGCTTGAAGATACATTTGCATCTTGGTTTTCCGAATGGAGAATTCCTTTCCTTTGAAGGTAGGACATCCTGCAGTAACCTTGATCATACCTCCGGCCGACATACCTAAACCTCCAGGCGATTAAACCGAAATCACACAGAACAAGGGAATACCTTGCTCTCATACCAATTGAAAGTGCGTTATATCGACTAGAGCGGGGGTGAATAGGCGATTTTTACAATTTCATCACTATGGAAATTCCTAGTGAGGAAAGTGCTCAGTCATGAACTGAGTGCAGTGGACATGGTACAAAGTCAGAAGTGCAAAAACATCTTCTGCAAAGTACTTAGCGTTATTTCGGAGATTCAGTTTGCACATGTCACAAGTACACAATAAGTAGGTGAAGATTAACTCACGTGAAGAATTTGAGGTGAGGAATTCAGAGAAAGTCTCGAGTCAAATTCTTCAAACAGTACAGATGGAAGTCTTCAACATGCAATTGAGGAAATGAGAGAGTTGAGGAAATAGAACCAGTAGCTCGATGATGACAGTTGTTGATGACCCAGTTCCAACTGGTGTGACAGTTGTACGTCTTGTTTGGGTTTTGGTTTGGGTGTTTGGGGTATTTCCTTACTTGCAGATTTTTGCTCAAAGGTTCTGAGGAATTTGGATTGCTCTAAATGCCTAGTATCAGTTTCTCGCGAAGCAGCCAACCAGCTAGTGGTTGTGGGGGTGGCTATTTATAGCCTAGGAGCATCCCGACATGATTTGACATAAATTCCCTTTAATAATATGATTGTTGGGTGGCTAAGATCTGTGACAAGTGGCACGTGGCGCGGCAATGGTCGGAACTTTCAACTGTGAAAGTCCTCATGTCTCTCATATTCCTCACTTTGAGGCTTTGGTAGTTGTAGGTTTGGGTTGAGCATCATGAGGAAATTTGTTCCATAGTTTTACCTCGACCCCCTTTAACAGTACAGTGTTCCTATAACTCAAGTATAAAGAAAATGAAATAGAAAGAGTAAATCTTCAAGCTTCAAAGTCTTTAGAGTGTTTTCTTCATGACACACTGAATTCCTTATCTTCAACATCTTCATCACGAATACCATTTTTTCGCAATTTCTTCGCGATCAAAGTCTTCAAGGAATGACCAAAGTCTTCACTCGTAGCCATATATTTTTAGGGGTCGATATTCATCGGATAAATCAAACTACTCCGCGACTTATGGAGCCTATGTATACTCCCAAACATATCAGTCTCTTAACTTATAAGTGTTCAAACCACCAAAATCACTAAGGGGCGCTAGATGCACTTACAAATTACGATCACTGTTGGAATCAAACTCTAATTCAAATTCTTATGCAATTCAAAATCATTTGAGAAGTAGAATTAAAAGTTCTGCAAACATATGAATAAAAATCGTGAATAGTTTTCAGATATTCTTTTGGTATTTGTAAAATTGCAAACCACATTTTTTGCAAGTGTTTTGGTGCCTCAAAACTATTTTAAACAATGACCAACTCAATTATTAAATCTCCTTTTAAATTTTTGGAGTATTCAAATAATTTTAAAAGGGCCCCAGACTTTTGAGGCACTGTATAAAAATGCAATAGGATTACTGAGACCAATGCCATATTTTACAAAAGTTCTCTTGCTCGGGAACATAAAGCAAAAATGACGTAAGTAAAAACTAAAACATAAAATGTTTTTTAAGAAAAAGCTTGTGCCCCCCTTTTGGGCCTTGTACCCACCAGCCAGCCCAAGTGGCCCAACCAACACCCCCCTCGTCTCCCTCCTCACTACAGGAACAGAGGGGAGGTCGTGGCGGCCATTTGTCGGCCATGGCCGTGCCAGGCCTTGCATGGCCCACGGCGCATAAGAGCCCCCCCCCCCCCCCGCGCAACCCCGACGAACCCTCGGCCTCATCACTTCTCCCTCCGCGTCGCCTTCTTCTTCCCCGCACAAGATCGAGCCACCTCGCAGCCGCTCGTCGTCGTCACCGCGGCCACCGGCCATCGCTTGTCGTCCGCTGGTGCCCATGAGGACCGTCGATCTCGCCCTCGTCCTCTTTGCCTCCCAATCGAGGCGGGGAGGCCACCACCTTGTCGCCCGCATCAGTCCTCCTTTCCACGGCCACCGAGACCTTCTCGTGATTCCGGCCACCCCATGCCTCTCCGAGCCCACTCGTCCATACGTGTAGGACCAAGATGAGACTGCAGTCTTTCCCCCTCGCTGATGAACTCGATATCACGCTCGTAGCTCCTCCCCTCCATCGTACCTGAGCTCTTCGCCACGGTGGTGCTCGCCGCCATGACCACGGCTCGCAAAGCTCGTAGCCGGCCACCCCGTCATACTCAGCACCTCTGCCCGCACCCAATGCACGCGCCATCTACTCCTTTCGCCACCCTAGCACCATCCTCACCGGGCCGAGCTCCGACTGCCGCCCTCCTTTGTTGCTGGCGTCGTTTCCGACCACTCCTGCTTCCTCCGATGGTCTGGATGGATCGGAGGCGGCGCCAACTTTCGAACGCCACCGGACGCGCTCGAACCGCCCCCCATTGGCCAAATGCTGAATCCCCTTCCTCCGTCCCAATTTAGTTCGTCGGCCACTACTGACCTGGCCCGGGTGGGGCCGCCCCCCGTGTGTCCCTGCTAGTGGGCCACAGGGCCCTAATGGGCAAGGTTGACCCTAGTCAATTGGCTGACTCGGCAGCCCAGTCACTACGAGGTGGGGCCCCTTCCCCCTAGGCCTATGACATGTGGGCCCAGCTCATTAAGCCCTAATTATGCTTTTGGTTATTTAAAATAATTAGTTGAATTCTAATTAGCCACTGACGAGTGGGTCCTACCTATTAATAAATTAGTTTAGTTTATCTTAATCCTTGTTTAGAACACTGCCTATGACAGTTGGGGCCCACTCGTCAGGTTTGACCAGTCAGCCCCACTTTGATTGCTGACATTTGCATGATGTCATGCTGATGTAATTAATGAATTTTTGAATTAATATTAATTCTATAATAGCAGAAAATGATTAAAACTTTAAATATTAATTGAAAGTAAAATGTAACTCGGATGAACAAAATTATACATGCAAGTTGATCAGAAAAATGCCACGAAAGCTAATACGATGTACGTTCGTCTGTAACATGCTCCTAGCATAATGAACATGGAGCATTTTCCTCCAGATCGTTTGTCCGATAAATCCAAAGACCCGGGGATTATCATCACATAATCTCCCGCTCCATATGATACGTGTAGTACTGCGTTAGACTACCCCTAGCACAGCATGTAGTCATGTTATGCATCGTGATGCACCTGTTTGCTTATATTTATGGTTTCTTCCCCCTCTTCTCTCCGGTAGCCTCTCAGACTAATGCTGCTGTCGGGTACGACTACCCTCCTGACGACCAACCCTTTGCCGTGGAGCAACAAGGCAAGAAAAGCCCCCTTGATCATTCAGATATCGCCTATTCTTTCTCCCTTATGCTTGCATTAGAATTTTGCTACTGTTGTAGTTAGCTCCTATATCTGATGCATAGTCCATTTTTGATAAACTTCTACTTTATCTTTCCCTTAAAAAAGCAGACATGGCTTCTGTCATACGTCGTGCACATTTTGCAAAAAAGTCCCTGTATTTTTCAGTTATTAACCCGCCGTCCCTCTTTAAGTGAGGGACCAGAAAACGTTTCGTTGCGCACCGAATTCATCTTCCAGCTCCTCGGCCCTAAAGGCGGCGTCCTCCACACGCGCCGGTCCGACCCCCACGCGTCCACTCGCGGCTGGCTCCGGACTAGGCACGACCGGACCACCCGCCCCCGCGCCCCTGGACGTGTCGTCACCCGCTACCTCCCCTCCCTCGCCCCGGGATTCCAATGGCGCTCCGTCCACCCGCCCAGCCCGTTAGTTTTCTCTAGGGCGCCTTGCAACTTGCTGGTATTCAACCTAAAAATTTGAGATGCAAAGATGACAGACCATTCCATATGCTAGACCAACAGTAGCTGACTAGCTGCTTATCTACTCAGCGTACGCACCTTTACCCTGGTGTGAGCTATCGACTCCGTACTGTCACTGACTGTGCATTCCTTTCTGCCATCTGAACTGTAAAGCTCCGCATCTAATAACTCGGCCGGATCCTGGACCGATTTGCTCGAATCCAGCCCGTTCACGACAGCCAATAATCCCCTCGTCCACATACATGCACATGACGCCGATGAGCCATTTCCCATGGCCTGCATCTCATGCTCATCTGCATGCAGCGTTCCTGAACTGGAGCCTTTCCACGGCAAGCGGATTGTATACGCCAACCAACCAGCTCACCGGCCTTCTAATGGCAAATTTTCGATCCCGCGGCTGCCCCTGTTGACCCGTGCCTTGTGCATTCTAGGTAAGCCTTATCTACGGCTCCCTATTTCGATCTTAGGCCCGCAAAGCTGTGAGAAAGATATTAGCCGCCATGGATGTTCTTGGCAACTGCAGGTGCCCGCTGGGTCCATTGCCATGGGCTTGTTGGCTGCAAGTATCAACACGTAGACTTATCGGATCTGTGCTATCCGTATGCGTTGTCAACACAGCGTACGCCACAGATGCATCCACGCGTCGACCAGCGCCTCGTGCAAACTAGGAAGGAGGACGGAGAGGGACAGGTGAGGGGCCAACACATGAATTGAAAAAGAGTAAGCTTTGAAGAGACACGCGGAGAGCACGAGCAAGGAGGTCGGGGCAAAACACTACTCTGACCACTTGGTTCACGCTAGCTCATACCTCTGTTATTTCTTCATGTGTAATTATGCTGGCTGTTCATGGGATATTCAGACTGAAATGTTTCATAAATATATTTCGTTTGTCCACGGGCGTCCACGTATAAATTTATGCAGCCTAAATTAGTGGGTGTGGTCTTAAATCATGGTTATTGGGTTAAGAGCATGTTTTCTTTTTTTCCCGTTGCAACGCACGGGCTCTTTTGCTAGTTCTACTACACCTTAAAACTGTTTAGTATAGGTGGAGCAGTCATCCCCTTTGACCCTTAGTCCAGTTGCCCCTGCTTTTTCCTCAAGTCTTGATCATCTGATCAACGAGCCATGACCCGTCTTAGCACTCACAACCCCTTAGTTGTACGACGTTGCAGAGCTACTATCGAGTACCGAGGGTGGCTTCTCGTTACGTACTCCAATGTTAGCGTTGTAGTGTAGTTGACTGGCAGTGGTTCTCAGAGGGTGATTCCTACTTTGCCACTTCCGGTAACGACTCTGTCGTACTACCCATCAAGTGTGGCCCATCGAGGGTGATTCCTCCCTGGCCACCTTGACAGGTACATCGTTCGGAATCCATCGAGGGTGATACCTCGGATCCCTCTCATGTTACAGCCGCACAACTACATTACCTTGTTACTCGGAACTTGGTGAATGGTGTGTTGTTGGTGGATTCCCGCGTGGATGTGTCGATGAGTTAACTAAAATGCTAATGGATTTGGGTATTTGATCTTAGTTGGTCGGGAGACCCTTTCGCACTAACCTTCACGTGGGAGAAGTTCTGGGTACTCGACGTTGTGGTATTAGTCGAAGCTCTTCAGGCGTCACCAATGGAGCGGCACGTGCTTGAGTGGCCTGGATAAGCATCGTTCTTGTATAAGAGGTGCCAGGACTGACATCGACTGTCCTCGCATCGTATAGGAGCACAAAGGGTGATGAGCACATGACCCTTGCGCGCTTTGGATTTAGACCGACGGGCTGGCCTCTCTGTTGAGCTTAGGTAGGGCTGCGACGTGTTGATGTTCCGAGGCCGGGCATTACCCAGGAAAGTCTGTCCGGCCAGAGTTTATCAAGCATGTTGCGTACTGTGGTGTACCCCTGCAGGGATGAAAATTACCTATTCGAATAGCCCTGTCCATGGTTACAGGATGATTTGGAGTTGTGCCCCGATCTTATACAACTTGAACTATTACTTAACTAGAATGTTTGCTTCGAGATTTCTTCCTCGCAGGGAGTCGAGAGAAAATCTCTCGACGTGACTTTAATTGATATTGCTGCAATAATATTACTATTTATTTGTGTTTCTTGATCTATTCTCGTTTATTGCTCCAAGACCCCCTGAAGATGCTAGTCTTCGATAGGACTAGTCCCCTCTCTCTATTCTCGCATTGTTGAAGTTAGCCCATATAAAACCACTTTCCTTTGATGCCTATGCATACTTAGCATAGTTCTGATGTCACTCTTGCGAGTACTTTGGATGACTACTCGTTTTTGCTCTGCTCCCCCTTTTCCCCTTGATACGTTACTACGACCATATGATGGAGCCCAGGAGATGGCTTATCCCGCCGACGACGACTGCTACCCTGATGGTGCCTACTACTACGTGGAGGTCGCTAATGACCAGGGGTAGTTTAGGAGGTTCCGAGGAAGGAGTCCTCTCCTCGTTTGATCGTCGTATATTTTGTGGTAGCCTTATCTAAGGCATTATCATGTTTCATGTCCGTACTCAGATATTTGTTGCTTCCGCTGACTCGTGTGTTTATTGAGCTTCTGTATTCTAGCCCTCCATTCCCCTGGCTTATAATTTGAAGCTTGTATGTTTTTATTTGTGTCTAGAGTTGTGTTGTGATATCTTCCCGTGAGTCCTTGGGCTTGGTCATACGCATTTGCATGTATGATTAGCGTATGATCAAATCGAGGGTGTCGCAAGTTGGTATCAGATCCGACTGCCTGTAAGTAGCCCCCTTTCCAACTCCTTGGCCGAAGTTGAGTGTAGTACTTGAAAAAATTTTCTAACATTGTTGTGCGGCTTACAGGACCACATCTCAAGCGGGTGGTATTAGTATCTTTTACTCCTCTTCTATACTCTGGGTTCTACTCTCTCTTATCTTTTGGGTTAAAGATTTTGCTAACTCTAACTCTAGGTTCTCGTAAATACTTCCTCCCAGAGAGCCCCTCATCCCAGATAATGACCTGATTCCTCAGAAGACTCCGATTATACTCTCTGACGTTCTCTCTAGAACTTGTGCTCATCGCTTTTGTGGTTCCTTTCCTCCGCCAACCCGTATGAATGACTACATACAAATGTCGTCCAGACTTTCATTTTTCCAGTCGCTCTTTTTATTACAAGGTACATTACAAATCATCTTATAGAGGATTTGTTAGTCCTTAGTTGTCATGGGTTTTTCAAAATCCTTTCAAAATCTTTCAAACTGCTATTCAATATTCCGAAATCCTAAGTAGCCTATTTCCCTTGACCTTTCTCACCTGCTTGCATTATCGTTAATCTCATATGTCTAGTAGCATCCATTAAGATCCTTTGTGATTGTCCTTTGATCTTATTGATTCAAGGTGTGTGTGAGTGCACGTAATCATCATTTGATCCTCGTAAATTATCTTTTCGGCTCAGACGTCCTTCCAGAGATGAGCTGGTTCTCGACAAATCAACCTTGGTTGATTGCGCATCTAAGTCCATTCATCTTGCTTGTACTTGATTGGAGCATCTCAATCTGATACACTAACCTGGAAATCATAAATTCATTTGGTATTTAAGTATCGATTTTACTCAGATGATCTCGGATTCGATGTCTTGCATGTTTTCTTCCTCTAATTTAGTATGGATACTCACATCAGGTCCTTTGTGGACTGCTAGACCCATTGTTGGGTTATTATCCGATGACATCCTTTGCAATCAAAAGAATCTTGTGATGTTCATCCCCTGATATACGATGCCATTGGTAAAATGTATCTTCTCCCTCTAATAGGTTGTATCCTATGCTTTTGTGAGCCATGCTCTTCAAGCATGTGTTAATTACTCTTCAAGTTTGTGGTATATGTTCATAAGATGCCCCGATTGGTTGAACCTATGATTTCCTAATCTATGTGATCCCAAGAGTTTCCTCGAGACTTACTTTTTTGGTGTTTTGTCGGATATTCTTTCAAATCTACAACTTCATCAAAGGCGAGGAGTAAATGACAGGTGATGCATTGATGAAGTGGGAGTCGACCTTGAACTTTGTGTTCATGCCCATGCACCCGATGTATGTCTTATCATGGAAGCTTCTCATAACAAAAAGATTCCCTTGGTATAATTTAATCTGGTATCTGTGATCTTATCCTTTGCAATCATGGTTCCGACCATGATTGTCCTTCTTTGATCCCACATGTAGGAAAGTTAAAACACTTGTCTTATTTAGATCAATACATCGATCCAAGCTTTAATGTTGATCTACCTCCGAGTATTATCCCTTGCAGCTCGAGGATATCACGCAGCTATATAACTTCTCGTGAGCTCCTCATCAACTATGATATTTTCGTTGATTCCAGTGTCCTCGTGTTTTGAGTTGTTGGACACTCAAGGACACCGATAACGGAATCGAGTACGCATTGCGATTCAACAACTCTTAGTAATATTCCTTGCTTACGAGTTAGTTCTTGATCTTGTCATTCCAAACTGTTAAGCTACATCATGATCGTCATGCTAAAGCTTGACCATGCTATATATGTCCTCCATCCCTCGAACACATTTCCAACTATGTGTTAAGCTCACATTGATCTTTCAACATCATGTTGGTTGTCTTGAAAGGCAATTTCGATTATGATCTAGCGGCCTTATCTATGATTCTGACAACCTTTCGCTTCATCATTCCCTTGCTTGATGTCGTCACTAAATGGTTACATCTTCATGAAACTTCTCGATAAATGTGTCATGATCAATCATCAACATTCTGAACTCTTCCAGGATATCAATCAGATTCTTGATGATAAAGACTATCCTTGCCTCTCGATGATTGGTGTTATCATCGGCAAACCTTATTGCCTTCCCTCCAACACAAACTTGTTCATGTTTTTTCCCTTGGGTTCCTTGTTATCCAGCTTACGTTATCTTCTACCCTCGAGTATTACCATTTTTTGTGTCAAGAATGTTGTGAGAATTGTTGCACCTCTTAAAGAGTTCTTGATATAGTGATACTTCTCGCCGTCACCATGCATTTCTTGGTCCCTGTGTTGTTTCTAACCGCAATACCGACAAGCAAACTCTGATGTGTGATTCCAATACTTCTAGAAACCCTATTGCTTTGAAGTTAATAGCTGATAGTTTCATTCTTGGTGTGTTGGTTGTTGACTCACCATTCTAGCATTGGTTGTGCTACTCATTCCGTTTTTCTGAGTGCACCCTTCGACCAATGTTAATTTTTTGTTATTCCCTCGACCATACTTCATTATATCATTTGATTTGGTAAATGCTATCTCCTTGATCTTATCATTTTGGAAATTCATCCCTATCGAAATCTTGAGGAATTGTTGTTGAGCCCATCGGCCACACCCTCAACTTCACTATATTAGATGATGAAGCTTTTTGAAAGCACTATCCTTGTGCCTAGCTCATTAAGAATATGTTTGATAGAAGAAGTGTCTTCCCAAGGTTCACGTGCATTCCTGCCTAGGTGAATATGGGAAAGTTTTGTTTCGCTGCCTATGGGGTTATCCCAAATCATTCACGTATGTGTGAGGTGTTATATGTTTTGAAGATTTTCTATCTTCACTTCATATAACTTCTCTTAGCACCAAAGCCATTGACTGATTTGATCAAGGAAAATAAGTTCCTTCAGAAGAGCTAAGCCACGCTGACACAAGGACCTTGATATCCTCGACGATGGTTCCTAAATCAGAACTCGGTTGCATTTCATGGTAAAAATCCCATGTGGGCACGAATGTCTTGACATTTTGTTCATGTATCTTACAATCCAACTCATGATTCAAGACTTGCTTATGTAGTTCATATCCTGAGAATCTTGCATCAACATCTTTTCTTCTCACGTAGCTTGAGACTAAGGTATCCTGCCACCAATCAGATCTGAATCTCAGTCAGATATGTTGGTTGGAACATTTCCCAACAATTGTAACCTTGGTCCTTATGTAACCCGATATGGTGATGTGTTGTCCAGCACACCTGGCCGAAGGACCTATTGTTATATTATGTTCCTTGGTAAGGTTAACCATTCTTCCATGAGGAAATCGTATGAATTATTTTATCAGTTGTTCCTGATGGATCCTTTGTGTAACCAAGTCCGACTTTTACCTGATGACCATGTCAATGCTACCCCGAAGTACGAATGTGCTACTTAAAATGTCTACACGAACATTGGAAGCGCAATGCTAAATTATTCATGATCAAGTATCCAAACGTATGTTATGGGTAAAGATCAAGATTCTCCTTTCCCTTTTATCAAAATGATTATGTACTTGATAACCTATCATGTATACCATACTCTATTTTCCTCGAGAATGGTATACTCTAATGATTGTGTGTTTCAACATATTTTCCTTTCCATTGGTCTGTTTAACTTTTTCTTGTAATCAAACTTATTGGAGCAGCGATAATTCCATGCTTAGGTAAGAACCTCGGTGTACAACTCTGTGAGTAAGACCCTGTTACTATTCTGAATAACATTTCGGTCACCGCCGGTGGATGAGAACTTTGCCTATTGGTCCGCCTCATTCCAACAAGCACTAAAATCGTTCTATTCGTTCCCCGCCTTGGTACTGATGTTTTTGCCAACGTAACTGACACGCTATCCTCTGACATGGTTTGTTAAAAATCCCATAAAAGATGTCACCGCTCTGCCTACTCTTGGCCCGCATGAACGGCCCATAACCCAAAGTTCCACAGGATGGAAACCTGAATCTCATGTACAACTTTGACTCCAAAGTATCCTTTGCACTTGGCTACGTATGAAATTCCCGAGCCATCGTTAAAATGGGACGATCTATCCGGTATCGGAAGCAATATTTATTTAGTTGCTCTAAACCCCCCTTTCATATCTATTTAGGCATCAAACGATTGCCTAATCGTTTGAAACCTTTGTACCATCAGGTATTATTCCCAATGAATTCTGTGAGTTATAAGTTGAAGAATAATTCATGTCCTCTTCTGTGAGTTTGTCATCAGATACCAAACTTTGTGTAGGTACGTTCTTCCAATGCTTTTCCCAATTATCGCATTCGTAGGATGATGAAGATCTCGAGGGAAGGATGACAAACTCATCAGGATGACGTAAGTCAGAGAATTAAAGGCTTCAACGAAAGGGAAAATTTTCTTCAGGGAGAATAAACAAGATCGAGAAGACTTGTTAGAATTTCGTAACCGAACGTTTCCCTCTTACCCCTACCTCTTAATTCTCGGGACGAGAATTTCTTTTAGTGGTGGATAGTTGTGACATCCCCGGATCATGTTATAATAATCCTTGTAATCAAGCTTCAGTAACTCGACGATTAGGCTAATCCAATTATGATTACTTTTGGAATCAAACTCTAATTCAAATTCCTATGCAATTCAAAATCATTTGAAAGGTGGAATTAAAAGTTTTGCAAACATATGAATAAAAATCATGAATAGTTTTTAGATATTCTTCTCGTATTTCTAAAATTGCAAACCTCATTTTTGCAAGTGTTTTGGTGCCTCAAAACTATTTTAAACAATGACCAAATCAATTATTAAATCTCCTTTCAAATTTTTGGAGTATTCAAATAATTTCAAAAGGGCCCCAAACTTTTGAAGCACTGTATAAAAATGCAAAAGGATTATTGAGACCAATGCCATATTTTAGAAAATTTCTCTTGCTCATGAACTGAAAGCAAAAACCAATTAACTCAAAATTAAAACAGAAAATAAGTTTTTTAAGAAAAAATCGGTGCCCCCCTTTCGGGCCTTGTCCCCACCAGCCGGCCCAAGTGGCCCAGCCAACACCCCCCTCATCTCCCTCCTCGCTACGTGAGCAGAGGGGAGGTCGTGGCGGCCATCTACCGGCCATGGCCGCACCAGGCCTTGTGTAGCAGCCATCCAAGCTCCCCCCACGCTGGATAAGAGCCCCCCCCCTCGCGCAATCACGGCGAACCCTGGGACACACCGCCTTCTTCTTCCCTGCGCTAGACCAAGCCACATCGCACCCGCGTCGTCGTCGTCACCGTCGCCACAGGCCATCGCTTGTCGTCCGCTGGTGCCCACGAGGACCATCGACTGCTACTTCAACAAAAGGCCTTCCAATGGCGCCAGAAATAGGTGTGTCGACGGCACCAGGAATCCTTCTGCTACGGCTATGCCTTAAGGGACTTCCTAGGCAAATATGCAAAGGATTTCCCCCGTGGCCTTGGAGCCTTGTGTTGGTGTTCCCTCGAAGCGGAAAGGGTGATGCGGCGCAGCGATGGTAAGTATTTCCCTCAGTTTGAGAACAAAGGTATCGATCCAGTGAAGGACTATCAAAAGAGCATGCACAAACATAAAGAACCTGCTCCCAACACTATGAAGGGGTTGTCAATCCCTTATAGATTGTTCGCCAAGTGAGAACTGAAAGCAACAAAGTAACAAAGCAAACTAAAAGTGGAGGTGTAAACGATAGATGTGAATAGACCCAGGGGCCGTAGTGTTTACTAGTGGCTTCTCTCATGAAAGCAAGTAGACGGTGGGTGAACAAATTACTGTCGAGCAATTGATAGAACCGCGCAAAGTCGTGACGTCATCTATGGCAATGATTGTATCTATAGGCATCACATCCAAAACAAGTAGACCGATACTTTCTGCATCTACTACTATTACTCCACACGTCGACCGCTATCCAGCATGCATCTACTATATTAAGTCCAAAAGAACAGAGTAACGCCTTAAGCAAGATGACATGATGTAGATGGACAATCTCATATCAACGACAGAGCCCACCTTGTTACCCTTCATGGCAACCACTCAATGTGTGCCTTGCTGCCCCTACTGTCACTAGGAAAGGTCACCACATGGTAAGAACCCAAAACCAAGCACTTCTCCAATTGCAAGAATCATAGATCTAGTTGGCCAAACAAAACCCAAGACTTGGAGAGACTTACAAGGATATCAAATCATGCATATAAGAAATCAGAAAAGTCTCAAATATATATTATAGATAATCTGATCACAAATCCAAAATTCATCGGATCTCGACAAACACACCGCCAAAGAAGATTACATCGGATAGATCTCCATGAAGATCATGGAGAACTTTGTATTGAAGATCCAAGAGAGAGAAGAAGCCATCTAGCTACTAACTACGGACCCGTAGGTCTGAAGTGAACTACTCACGAGTCATTAGAGGGGCGATGATGATGATGAAGAAGCCCTCCTACTCCAAAGTCCCCTCCGGCAGGGCACCGGGAAGGGTCTCCAGATGAGATCTCGCGGAAACGGAAGCTTGCGGCGGCGGAAAAGTATTTTCGAGGCTCCCCTGATTTTTTGCTGTATTTTAGGGAATATATAGGCCAAAGATCTAGGTCAGGGGGGCGCCAGGGAAGCCACAAGCCCTGCCACCGCCGCCTCCCCCTGGTAGCGGAGTGGGGGCTTGTGGGCTCCCTGCAGCCCTCCTGGCTTGGCCCATAGGCCCCTGATCTTCTTCCATTCGGGAAAAAATCATTTAGGGGATTTTATTCCGTTTGGACTCCGTTCCAAAATCAGACCTGAAAAGAGCCAAAAACACAGAAAAACGGGAACTGGCACTTGGCACTGAATTAATAAGTTTGTCCCAAAAAAGATATAAAAGGTACATAAAACATCCAAAGACGACAAGATAATAGCACGAAACCATCAAAAATTATAGATATGTTTGAGACGTATCAAGCATCCCCAAGCTTAACTCCTGCTCGTCTTCGAGTAGGGAAGTGATAAAGAATGAATTTTTGATGCTTTCATGCTACCTAGCATAGATGTCCTTTGTAACTCCTCTTATGTGACGTGAATGTTCAGATCCATTTGATTCAAAACAATAGTTTGCTATTGACGTGGAAACAATAATAATTCAAGCAAACTAGAAAGGTAATCATGAACTTTCAAAATAACAAGGCCAAAAGAAAGTTATGCCTACAAAAGCATATAGTCTGGCTATGCTCTATCATCATTGCACAACGAATTTAAATCATGCACAACCCTGGTATTGGCCAAGTAATTGTTTCACACCTTTACTTCTCAAACCTTTTCAAGTCTCACGCAATACATGAGCGTGAGCCATGGTTTTAGCACTATAAGTGGTGTGGAGTGTGGTGGAGGTTGCAAGACAAAAAAGGAGAAGATAGTCACATTAACTAGGCATATCAATGAGCTATGGAGATGATCCTCAATAGATATCAATGTGAATGAGTAGGGATTGCCATACAAATGATGCACTAGAGCTACGAGTAAGTGAAAGCTCTTAAAGAAAACTAGTGGGTGTGCATCCAACTTGCTTGCTCACGAAGACCTAAGGCAATTTTGAGGAAGCCTATCATTCGAATATACAAGCCAAGTTATATAATGAAAATTTCCCACTAGCTACATGGTGGTGACAAAACAAGAGATTCTCAATCATGAAGATCATGGTGCTTAATATGCACAAGTGTGGAAAAGTGGTAACATTGTCCCTTCTCTCTTTTTCTCTCATTTTTTTGGTGGGCTCTTTGGCCTATTTTTTTTATTTTGGTGGGCTTCTTTGGCCTCTTTTATTTCCTCACATGGGACAATGCTCCATTAATGATGATCATCACACTTTCAACTCGAAACTTAGAGCAACAATGACTCTATATGGAATGCCTTCGGTAGTGTACCGTGACAATGATCTAGCATGGCATAGACATTAATGGAAACATCATGCTAGCTATCTTACAATCATGCAATGGCAATATAGACGTGGTGGAACATGTCATGGTGGTAGTTGCATGGCAATATATCTCGGAATGACTTTGAAAAGCCATAGTAGGTAGTTATGGTGGCTGTTTTGAGGGAGGCTAATGGTGGGTTTTGTGCACCGGCGAAAGTTGCACGGCACTAAGAAGATAGTGATGGTGGTAGGTGAAAGTACATCTAAACCATAGACTCAACATTAGTCATGAAGAACTCATATACTTGTTGCAGAAGTTTTATTAGTAATTGAAACAAAGCATTCGACGCATACTCCTAGGGGAAGGGTTGGTAGGTATAAACCATCGCGCGATCCCGACCGCCACGCAAAGGATGACAATCAATAGACTAATCATGCTCAGATTTCATCACATAGCGGTTCACCATACATGCATGCTACGGGAATCACTAACTTCAACACAAGTATTTCTAGATCCACAACACCTTACTAGCATGACTTCAATATTACCATAACCACAACACAAAACTAATTGAGAGGAATCAAACATCTCTAACTATTCAATGCACATGAAGGTGGAAGTTTTTGTATCCCTTTGGATAACTACCCCTTTTGAGACTACTTTCAAAGCATAGATCAACTACCAAGCCACACACCGTTGTGCTCTAAAAGATATAAGTGAAGCACATAGAGCAAAAGTATCTAGCTCAAAAGATATAAGTGAAGCACATGTGAGCTGAATTGTCTACCAAAAGATATAAGTGAAGCTCGACAAAATCATGGTGAGTGCATGTCTCTCTCTCTCTAGGTGTACAGAAAGGATGATTGTGACACAACAAAAATAAAAGACTCCTACGATACAAGAAGCTCCAAGCAAAAACACATAACATGTGGTGAATAACAATATATAGCCCCAAGTAACGTTACCGATGGATTGAAGACGAGAGAGGGGATGCCTTCCCGGGGCATCCCCAAGCTTAGGCTTTTACGGCATCCTTGAATCTCTTGGGGTTCCTTGGGCATCCCCAAGCTTGAGCTCTTTCCACTCTTTATCTTTTTTCCCATAAGAACTTCAGCCAAAACATGAAAACTTCACAACACGAAACTAAAACAGAAACTCGTGATAACATTAGTATGAGAAAGCAAACCACCACTTCCTTAGGTACTGTAGCAAACTTAAATTCGACTTATGCTGATGTTGGGTTACTGTATTTTCAATCTTCCATGGCTAATACCCCCCCCCCCCGATACTATCGATAGTTTCATCAAAATAAGCAACCAACACAACAAAAACAGAATCTGCTAACAGCAGATCAGTCTATAGCAATCTGTATATTTCGTATACCTCTGGTACTTCACAAATTCTGAAAAATTACGAGAGTCTGAAGAATTTGCGTAGCAATCAGCAGCAAAAAGAATCAACTCAAAAGCTCTTACAGAAAACAAATGAAAAATCTTTTCGTGAGCAGAAAGTTTATGTCTTTTTCGGCATGACCAAACGATCATCCCCAAGACTAATCATAACGGTTTTGCTTGGCACAAACGCAAAAAGAAACACAAAAAACACAATCATAACAGAATTATGAAAGTGTGGAAAACACAAAACATAAAGAAAAAGGATAGATTTGTTGGGTTGCCTCCCAACAAGCGCTTTTGTTTAACGCCCTTAGCTAGGCGAAAGGTCATGGAATCACGTATAGTCATCTTTGGTGCTCAAACCATAGGTACCGCTCATCACAGATTCATAAGGCAATCTTATTTTCTTTCTAGGAAAGTGCTCCATGCCCTTCTTTAAAGGAAGTTGAAATCTAATATTCCCTTCCTTCATATCGATGATAGAACCAATAATCCTTAGGAACGGTCTACCAAGAATAATGGGACATGAAGGATTGCAATCTATGTCAAGTACAATGAAATCCACGGGTACATAGTTCTTATTTGCAACAATAAGAACATCATTGATCCTTCCCATGGGTTTCTTGACAGTAGAATCCGCAAGATGCAAATTAAGAGAACACTCTTCAATCTCATGAAAACCAAGAATATCACATGAAGACTTTGGAATCGCGGAAACCCTAGCACCCAAATCACACAAAGCATTGCACTCATAGTTTTTGATCTTGATTTTGATAGTAGGTTCCCACTCATCATGAAGTTTTCTATATATAGAGACTTCTAGTTCGAGCTTCTCTTCAAGAGATTTCATCATAGCATCTACGATATGCGAGGTAAAGGCTTTGCTTTGGCTATAAGCGTGTGGAGAGTTTGCAATGGATTGCATCAAAGAAAAGCATTCAAACAAGGAGAAATTATCATAATTGTATTCCTTGAAATCTAAAGTGGGAGTTTCATTACTACCCAAAAATTTGACTTCTTCTACTCCACTCTCCACACCTTTATCATCAAGATAGGTGGACTCCGAATCATTGGGGCGTTTTTCAACCAAAGTGGATTCATATCCAGCCCCTCCATAAATAGATTTGACACGCGAAAACAAAGATTCAAGAGGAGACACACCAACCACTTTAAGATCCTCGTGATTTGCATCACAAATTTCAGGTTTAGCTGCCATCTTATTGACTAAGGTAGCCTGCTTGTCAGAAATTTGGCCCATCAATTTTTCAAGGTGAGCAAGCTGAGAATTAAGTGCAAGGAAATCATTGGCCATATCATCAACCTCTTTATTCAAACAGACCAAAAAGGAATTTTGCTCTTTTAATTCCCTACGGAAGTAACTATTTTGGTCAAACTGAGAAGACATGAAACCTTTGACATTAGTTTCAATCTCCTCCAATATTCTGAAATAGTTTGGTTTCCCATGAGGAAAGGTCTCTCACGAACAAACCTAAGAGTATGCGGGCGAAAGGGAACGGCAAAAAGGCAAAAATCAAAAGAAAACGGCAAAGGAGAAAGGCAAATGAAAACGGCAAATGTGAAGTGGGGGAGAGGAAAACGAGAGGCAACAGGCAAAAAAGTAAATGCGAGAGATGAGTTTGTGAGACCTACTTGGATAGATCTCTCCTTCCCCGGCAACGGCGCCAGAAATACTTCTGCTACTGCAACAAAAGACCTTCCAATGGTGCCAGAAATAGGTGTGTCGACGGCACCAGGAATCCTTCTGCTACGGCTACGCCTTAAGGGACTTCCTAGGCAAATATGCAAAGGATTTCCCCCGTGGACTTGGAGCCTTGCGTTGGTGTTCCCTCGAAGCGGAACGGGTGATGTAGCGCAGCGATGGTAAGTATTTCCCTCAGTTTGAGAACCAAGGTATCGATCCAGTGAAGGAGTATCACAAGAGCATGCACAAACACAAAGAACCTGCTCCCAACGCTATGAAGGGGTTGTCAATCCCTTATAGATTGTTCGCCAAGTGAGAACTGAAAGCAACAAAGTAACAAAGCAAAGTAAAAGCGAAGGTGTAAACGATAGATGTGAATAGACCCGGGGGCCGTAGTGTTTACTAGTGGCTTCTCTCATGAAAGCAAGTAGACGGTGGGCGAACAAATTACTGTCGAGCAATTGATAGAACCGCGCAAACTCATGACGTCATATATGGCAATGATTATATCAATAAGCATCACGTCCAAAACAAGTAGACCGATACTTTCTGCATCTACTACTATTACTCCACATGTCGACCTCTATCCAGCATGCATCTAGTGTATTAAGTCCAATAGAACAGAGTAACGCCTTAAGCAAGATGGCATGATGTAGATGGACAATCTCATATCAACGACAGAGCCCACCTTGTTACCCTTGATGGAAACCACTCAATGTGTGCCTTGCTTCCCCTACTGTCACTAGGAAAGGTCACCACATGGTAAGAACCCAAAACCAAGCACTTCTCCCATTGCAAGAATCATAGATCTAGTTGGCCAAACAAAACCCAAGACTCGGAGAGACTTACAAGGATATCAAATCATGCATATAAGAAATCAGAAAAGACTCAAATATATATTATAGATAATCTAATCACAAATCCAAAATTCATCGGATCTCGACAAACACACCGCCAAAGAAGATTACATCGGATAGTTCTCCATGAAGATCATGGAGAACTTTGTATTGAAGATCCAAGAGAGAGAAGAAGCCATCTAGCTACTAACTACGGACCCGTAGGCCTGAAGTGAACTACTCACGAGTCATTGGAGGGGCGATGATGATGATGAAGAAGCCCTCCTACTCCAAAGTCCCCTCCGGCAGGGCACCGGGAAGGGTCTCCAGATGAGATCTCACGAAAACGGAAGCTTGCGGCGGCGGAAAAGTATTTTCGAGGCTCCCCTGATTTTTTGTTGTATTTTAGGGAATGTATAGGCCAAAGATCTAGGTCAGGGGGCACTAGGGAGGCTACAAGCCCTGCCACCACCGCCTTCTCCCCTGGTGGCGGAGTGGGGGCTTGTGGGCTCCGTGCAGCCCTCCTGGCTTGGCCCACAGGCCCCCTGATCTTCTTCCGTTCGGGAAAAAATCATGTCGGGGATTTTATTCCGTTTGGACTCGGTTCCAAAATCAGATCTGAAAAGAGCCAAAAACACAGAAAAACAGGAACTCGCACTTGGCACTGAATTAATAAGTTAGTCCCAAAAAAGATATAAAAGGTACATAAAACATCCAAAGATGACAAGATAACAGTATGAAACCATCATAAATTATAGATACGTTTGAGACGTATCATCGACCTCGCCCTCGTCCTCTTTGCCTCTGAATCGAGACAGGGAGGCCACCACCTCGTCGTCCGCATCGATCCTTCGTGCCACGGCCATCGCGACGTCGCTGTCAATTCCGGCCACCCCATGCCTCTTCGAGCCCACTCGTGCACACCTGGAAGACCACAGTGAGCCCCCGGTCTTTCCCCCTCGCTCACCAACTTGATCTCGCGCTCGTAGCTCCCCCTCCCCCGCCCCCCCTTCGTAGCCGAGCTCGTCATCGCGGTGGTGCTCGCCGCCGTGACCACGGCTCACGGAGCTCATAGCCGGCCACCCCATCATGCTCAGCACCTCTGCCCGCACCCAATGCATGTGGCCTCTACTCCTTTCGCTCCCCCTAGCGCCATCCCTAACGGTCCCGAGCTCTGGTCGCCACCCCCCTTCGTCGCCAGCATCGATTCTGACCACCCAAGTTTCCCCCGATGGTCGGGATGGATCAGCGGTAGCGCCAACTTTCGAACGCCACCGGACGCGTTCGAAATGGCCTCGTGTGGCCAAATCCTGAGCCCCTGCCTCACTCGCTATTTTGGTCGCCGGCTGCCGCTGACCTGGGCCGGCTGGCGCCATCCCCGTGTGTCCCTGCTAGTGGGCCAAAGGGCCCTAATGGGCAGGGTTGACCCTGGTCAACTGGCTGACCTGGCAGCTCAGTCACTGCCAGGTGGGGCCCCTTCCCCATGGGCCTATGACATGTGGGCCTAGCTCATTAAGCCCTAATTATGCTTTTGGTTAATTAAAATATTTAGTTTAATTGTAATTACCCACTAACAAGTGGGTCCTACCTATTAATAAATTAGTTTAGTTTAGTCTTAATCCTTGTTTAGAACAATGCCTACAATAGTTGGGGCCCACTAGTCAGGTTTGATTAGTCAGCCCGACTTTTGACTGCTGACATTTGCATGATGTCATGCTAACGTAATTAATGAGTTTTAGAATCAATATTAATTCTGTAATAGCAAAAAATGATAAAACTTTAAAAATTACTAGAAAATAAATTGTAACTTGGATGAAAAAGTTTTATACATGAAAGTTGATTAGAATAATCCCACGAATCCGAATACGATGTTCGTTCGTTTGTAACTTGCTCCTAGCATGATGAACATGGAACATTTCCCCTCTGGATCGTTTGTCCGATAAATCCAAAGACCCGAGAATTATCATGAGATATTCTCCCGCTCCGTATGATACGTGTAGTATCGCGTTAGACTCCCCCTAGCACTGCATGTTGTCATGTTATGCATCGTGATGCACTTGTTTGCCTATATTTATTGATTCTTCTCCGTCCTCTCTCCAATACCCTCCGATACTGATGCTGTTGCCGGGTATGACTACCCTCCTGACAACCAGCCCTTTGCCGCAGAGCAACAACGCAAGCAACCCCCCTTGATCTTTCCTTTATCGCCTATTCTTTCTCAGTTATGCTTGCATTAGAATTTTTCTATTGTTGTAATTATCTCCTATATCTGATGCATACCCTGTTTTTGATAAACTGTTACTTTATTCTACTGCACCTTAAAGATGTTTAGTATAGGTGGAGCAGTCATCCCCTTTGACCCTTCGTCCACTTGCCCCTTCTTTTTCCTCAAATCTCGATCATTTGATCGACGAGCCATGACCCGTCACAACACTCACCCCCCCTTATTTGTACGACGCTCCAGAGCTACTATCGAGTATGGAGTGTGGCACCGCGTCACATACTCCAATGTTAGTGTTGTAGTGTCGTTGATCGGTGGTGCTTCTCTATGGGTGATTCCTCCTTCGCCACTTCTGGTAACGACTCTGTCGCACAACCCATCAAGCGTGGCCCATCGAGGGTGATTCCTCCCTTGCCACCTTGACGGGTACATTGTTCGGAATCCATCGAGCGTGATACCTTGGATCCACTGATGTTACAGCCACACAGCTACTTGACCTTGTTTCTGGGAACTTGATGAATGGTGTGTTGCGGGTGGATTCCCGCGTGGATGTGTCGCTGAGTTAATTAAAATGCTAATGGATTTGGGTATTTGATCTGAGTTGCTCATAGACCTTTTTTCACTAATCTTCATGTGGGAGAATTTATGGGTACTCGACGTCGTGGTATCAACCGAAGCTCTTCAGACGTTAGCAATGGAGCAGCACGCGCCCGAGTGGCCCGTTCTTGTATAAGAGGTGCCAGGACTAACAACGGTCGCCCTCGCATTATGGAGTAGAAAAAAGGGTGATGGGCCCATGACCCATGCGTGCTTAGGATTTAGACCGTCCATCTTGCCTCTCTGTTGATCTTAGTTAGGGCTATGATGTGTTGATGTTCTGAGGCCGGGCATGACCCAGGAAAGTGTGTCCGTCCAAAGTTTATCAAGCGGGCTGGGTACTGTGGTGCACCCTTGCAGGGATGAAAATTAACTATTCGAATAGTCGTGTCCATGGTTACAGGACGATTTGGAGTTGTGCCCCGATCTTATACAACTTGAACTGCTACTTAACTGGAATGTTTCCTCTGGGATTGCTTCCTCGCAAGGAGTCGAGGGATAATCTCTGGGCGTGACCTAAATTGATAGTGTTGCAACAATATGACTATTTATTTGTGTTGCTTTCTCTATTCTCGTCTATTGCTGCAAGACCCCCTGAATATGCTAGTCTTCGATAGGAATAGTCCCCTCTTTCTATTCTCGCATTGCTGCAGTCAGTCCACATGAAGCCCCTTTCCTTTGATACCGATGCATACTTAGCATAGTTCTAATTTTATTCTTGCGAGTACTTTGGTTGAGTACTCGTAGTTGCTTTGCTCCCCCCTCTCCCCTAGATACGTTGTTGCGACCCGATGATGGAGCCCAGGAGATGGAGTATCCCGCCGACGACGACTGCTACCCCGATGGTGCCTACTACTACATGGAGGTTGTTGACGACCAGGAGTAGTTTAGGATGTTCCCAGGAAGAGGCCCCGCCTCGTTCGATCGTTGTATCTTTTGTGATATCCTTCTCTAAGGCATTATCAAATTTCATGTATGTACTCGGATATTCGTTGCTTCCGCTGACTCGTGTGTTTGTCGAGCTTCTGTATTCTGGCCCTCGAGGCCCCTGGCTTGTAATATGAAGCTTGTATGTTTTTATTTGTGTCTAGAGTTGTGTTGTGATATCTTCCCGTGAATCCTTGAGCTTGGTCGTACGCATTTGCATGTATGATTAGCGTACGATCAAATCGAGGGTGTCACAAAGATATTCTTGACTATTGCACGAAAATAAAAGTTTGTAAGAATGTAAAAGATAGGCCCTTGGTAGAGGGGATCAGAGGTTGTCATGAGCTTCCATTTTTTTGATATGTGCAATCTCTTAATGTAAAGGAACATCACTTTATATTTCCCCTTGTGATTGTGAACTTCATTATGCACTATGTCGCTTTAATTTTTCACTATCACAAAATCGTACAAAGCTTAATTTCCCTTACAATAAAAGATCTTACATGTTTAGCTGCAATTTTTATTTCCTTCTGCAATGAAAACTTACTTGAAGGATCTTTTTCAATACATAGGTAGGTGTGGTGGACTTTCATGGCAAGAAACTGGGTTTCAAGGGTATCGATGCACAAGTAGTATGTCTACTTGGCATCAATTTTTGGGTTAGCAAAAGATCATAAGCAAGCATCATGCTTGAGCGATCCAATACCATAAGACTTCTATGCAAATGTAAACAATCATGATCATTATGTTGTCTTCCATGTCCAACATCGACACTTCATCATTATATAATATTTGATAGGAGCTCACAATCATACAAGGTGTTCAAGTTAGTATATTTATATGTAGGGACATTTACATATTTCCCCCTAATTTCGGCCCGACCTCATCTTTACCCCTAAATAAAAACAGTGATCAAGTGTACCCCTCTTCCGTTAAGTGCGCTTATAGAAATACCCTTTCGTACATTTTCCGTCTAGTCAAAGGCCTTTGACCGTTAAGTGTGAGTATAGAAAAATGTAATGGTCAAAGGCCTTCGACTGGATGGAAAATGTATGGAAGGGCGTTTCTATAAGTGCACTTAGCAGAAGAGGGGCAAAGTTGAGCACTGTTTTTGTTTACGGGTAAAGATGAGGTCAGGCCAAAATTAGAGGGAAATGGGATTGGGCCTTATGTGTAAATCTCTTCTTCTCTATCATACTTTTGCATAGATTAAACCAATTACTAATGTTATATTTGTTAGTTTTCCAACACTTTTTTATTACTTATACCTCTTTTCTATTTGAAGTCATTACTTCTGATGGGATGAGCATATGATCTTTTATATTCTTTTTATTGACATTCTATGATGATGAATGCATGAGAGCAAAGCACACGGACTCAACTAATCTTTATAATATAACTCTCATACTCGGTTACAAGGATAGATAGATCTCAAAGCAAAACACTAAGAAAAGCAAATCTGAAATTCTAATTTTCTAATTCACAAAAAACTACAGATCAAACTAAGATGGATAATGGTGGTAAAAGTGATGGTTATACGATACCAGGGCATCTCCCCAAACTTGGGACAAGCCAAGGGTGCTTCTCATATCCATGTACTCAAGCATCCTCCATAGGTGATGGTGGAGGTAATGTTGTAGTATTCTTCTTTTCCGATTAACGCTCGAGGATGAAATTTTCCTCTCTTAAATCATCATTTTATTACACGAGCTTCAGTATCCTTTTTTATAAGGTTACCTTGCTCTCCTGCGAAAAACGAGAAGGAATAAATTGGGTCTTGGGTTTGTTTACTCCATTAGGGAGACTTGACTTCTTGAATTTCACGTGCATATCTCACGGTTGAGGTACTGGAGCTTCATCTTCATATAAATTGCATCCAGGCCAGCATCCTCTATCTCCTTCAAATTGGTATCCACTTCCTCATCCGTGGACCATAGGTAGGGGTAAATTTCTCCAACGATCTTTGGGTCTGCAATATAGTGGGAGACATAGCTCTCTCAATCTGAATTTTGAGACGACATATTCTCAGGTCTGCCAGAAAAATAGCTCAAAACAAGAACAAAGGAGACACTCGCGATGCAGTGGTCAAAACCCACGGGAGTATATATAATGTTTTTTCTAGGTCACAATACGTGCTTGGGAAGAATTCAGAGTCCAGGAGGCACACGAGGCCACACAAGCCATCAGGGCGCGGCCTCGGGGGGCACGCCCTATTGGCTTGTGTCTCCCTCATGGGTCCCATTCACTCCTTTTTATTTTTATATTTTTTTCTAAAATAACAAAACCAGTAGAAATTATTTTTTTGGAATTTTTTTAGTCGGCTTATTTACCATACCACGTACCTACCCCTTTTTCAGGTTTCTGGAGTATTCTGGAAGACTTCCTTTATGTGTTCCTCCGGTGTTATGACTTGGATCACGTTAGTGTCCTCATTAATGGGTGTACCTAAAATATAATGCTTGATTCTTTGCCCATTCACCACTCTCGGGTTTTTACCTTCGAAGTTATTAATTTTTATAGCATTGGAGCGATAGACATCCTCGACAACATATGGTCCTTCCCATTTGGAGAGGAGTTTCCCTACAAAAAATCTAAAACAAGAATTGTACAAAAGCACTGGGTCTCATACATTGGATTCTCTTTTTTGAATTCTCTTATCATGACATTTATTAACTTTTCTTTAAATAGCTCAGCATTGTCATAAGCTTGTGTCCTCCATTCATCTAGTGAGCTAATATCAAATAACCTCTTTTCACCGGCAAGTTTAAAATCATAATTAAGTTCTTTAATTGCCCAACAAGGTTTATGTTCTAACTCAACAGGTAAATGACAATATTTTCCGTAGACCATTTTATATGGGAACATCCCCATGGGTTCTTTTAAGCAGTTGTATAAGCCCAAAGAGCATCCTCTAGTTTCTTAGACCATTTCTTCCTCGATCTATTGACAATCTTCTGCAAGATTAATTTTATTTCACGATTGCTCAATTCTAGTTGACCACTAGATTGAGGATGATAAGGTGATGCAATTCTATGGTTAACATCATATTTAGCTAAAAGTTTACGGAAAGCACCATGAATAAAATGTGAACCACCATCAGTCAATAAATATCTAGGGACTCCAAACCATGGAAAGATAATGTCCTTAAGCATTTTAATAGAAGTGTTATGATCAACACTACTAGTTGGAATAGCTTCTACCCACTTAGTAACGCAATCGATAGAAACCAAAATATGAGTATACCCATTAGAGGAAGGAAAATGTCCTATAAAATCAAAACCCCAAACATCAAATAGATCAATAGCAAGTGAATAGTTCATAGGCATTTCCTGGCGTTTACCAATGTTACCAACTCTTCGGCATTCATCACATGAGAGGAGTTACTTTCGAGCATCTTTAAAAAGAGTGGGCCAATAGAAACCGGATTGTAATATCTTATGCGAAGTTGTGTCACTGGCATGGTGTCCTCCGTAGGTCTCGAAATGACACTTCCCTAGAATTTGTTCATGTTCATGCTCGGGTATACAATGTCTAATAACACCATCTACTCCTAATTTATAAAGATGCGGGTCATCCCAAAAGTAATGTCGTAAATTATACAAGATTTTTTATTTTGTTAATAGGTCAAGCTAGGTGGAATATATTTAGGAGCAATAAAATTGTCATAATCAGCATACCAAGAAGAACTATGTGAAGCATTAATAGCAGCAAGTTGCTCATTAGAGAAATTATCATCAATAGGAAGTGGGTCATCATGAACATTTTCCATCCTAGACAAGTTATCTACTACAGGATTATCAGCACCTTTTCTTTCAAGGATATGCAAATCAAACTCTTGAAGACAAAGGACCCACCTAATAAGTCTAGCGTTAGCATCTTTCTTTTCCATAAGGTATTTAATAGCAGCATGATTCAAGTGAATAGTTACTTTGGAATCAACAATATAAGGTCTAAACTTATCACATGCGAAAATGACTACTAAAAATACCCTTTCAGTAGTAGCATAATATCTTTGAGCAGTGTGTGGGGTCTTACTAGTGATACGTCCATTTGCATCATGCTTTCATGTTGATATTTATTGCTTTTTGGGCTGTTATATTACTTTTGGTACCATATTTATGCCTTTTCTCTCTTATTTTGCAAGGTTTATTTGAAGAGGGAGAATTCAGGCAGCTGGAATTCTGGACTGGAAAAGGAGCAAATCCTAGTCCACTATTCTACACACCTCCAAATGCCCTGAAAAGTGACGTGGATTTTTTCTGGATTATATAAAAAATACTGGGCGAAAGAACTACCGGAGGGGGGCCACCAGGGCTCCACAAGCTTGCCCACCGCCACCACCCCCCCTGGTGGCGCAGGGCAAGCTTGTGGGCTTCCTGACGGCCCACTAGCCCCCCTCTTTTGCTATATGAAGGGTTTTGGTCTGGAAAAAAATCAATCGGGAGCATTTTCGTGGTTTCACCGCCGCCACGAGGCGAACTTGAGCAGATCCAATCTAGAGCTCCGGCAGGACGATCCTGCCGGGGAAACTTCCCTCCCGGAGGGGGGAAATCGTCCCCATCATCATCACGTACACTCCTCTCATCGGAGGCGAGGCATCTTCATCAACATCGTCATCAGCACCATCTCCTCTCCAATCCCTAGTTCATCTCTTGTAATCAATCTCCGTCTCACGACTCCGATTGGTACTTGTAAGGTTGCTAGTAGTGTTGATTACTCTTTGTAGTTGATGCTAGTTGGATTACTTGGTGGAAGAGTTTATGTTCAGATCCTTGATGTTATTCATTACACCTCTGATCATGATTATGATTATGTTTTGTGAGTAGTTACTTTTGTTCCTGACGACATGGGATAAGTCATGCTGATAATAGACATGTGAATTTGATATTCGTTCGGTATTTTGATATGTTGTATGTTGTCTTTTCCTCTAGTGGTGTTATGTGAACGTCGACTACATAACACTTCACCATATTTGGGCCTAGAGGAAGGCATTGGGAAGTATTAAGTAGATGATGGGTTGCTGGAGTGACAGAAGCTTAAACCCCAGTCTATGCGTTGCTTTGGGAGGGGCTGATTTGGATCCACTAGTTTAATGCTATGGTTAGACTTTGTCTTAATTCTTCTTTTGTAGTTGCGGATGCTTGCGAGAGAGGTTAATCATAACTGGGATGCTTGTCCAAGTAAGGGCAGTACCCAAGCACCGGTCCACCCACATAATCAAAGTATCAAAGTAACAAACGTGAATCATATGAACATGATGAAACTAGCATGACAGAATTTCCCGTGTGTCCTCCGGAGCGTTTTTCCTCCTATAAGACTTTGTTCAGGCTTGTCCCTTGCTACAAAAGGGATTGTGCCACTTTCTGCACCATTTCTACTACTTGTTACTTGTTACTTTTTGCTCGCTACGTTTCACCTCGCTACACAATCACTTGTTACCGCTACTTTCAGTGCTTGCAGTTATTACCTTGCTGAAATCTGTTTATCAGAGCCATCTGCTCCTCGTTGGGTTAGACACTCTTACTTATCAAAAGGACTTCGATTGACCCCCTATACTTGTGGGTCATCAACACTCTTTTCTGGCACCGTTGCCGGGGAGTGAAGCGCCTTTGGTAAGTGGAAATTGGTAAGGAAACATTTATATAATGTGCTGAAATCTATTGTCACTTGTCACTATGGAATTTGTTCCTTTGAGGAATTTGTTCGGGGTATCTTCACCACAAACGGAAGCACGAGGAATTGCTCCTCAACCTGAGGTACCTACTGAAAATATCTTTTATGAAATTCCTTTGGGTATGCTTGAGAAACTGCTGGCTAATCCTTTCACAGGAGATGGATCTTCACATCCAGACTTGCATCTAATCTATGTAGATGAAGTTTGTAGTTTATTTAAGCTTGCAGGTTTGCCCGAGGATGAGGTAAAGAAGAAAGTCTTTCCTTTATCTTTGAAGGATAAGGTGTTGACATGGTATAGGCTATGTGATGATACTGGATCATGGGGCTACAATCGGTTGAAATTGGAATTTCATCAAAAGTTATATCCTATGCATTTAGTACATCGTGATCGGAACTTTATTTATAACTTTTGGCCTTGTGACAGGGAAAGCATAGCTCAAGCTTGGGGGAGGCTTAAATCAATGCTAAATTCATGCCCCAATCATGAGCTCTCGAGAGAAATCATCACTCAAAACTTTTATGTTCGGCTTGCTCATGAAGATCGTACCATGCTTGACACTTCTTGCGTCGGTTCTTTTATGAAGAAGGATATTGATCACAAATGGAATTTATTGGAGAGAATCAAATGCAACTCTGAAGATTGGGAGCTCGAGGAAGGTAAGGAGTCAGGTATGAATTTACAGTTTGATTGCGTTAAATCTTTTGTTGAGACAAACACTTCTAGAGATTTTAGCGCTAAGTATGGACTTGACTCTGAGATAGTAGCTTCTCTATGTGAATCTTTTGCTGCTGATGTTGATCTTCCCAAAGATAAGTGGTTTAAATATCATCCTCCTGTAGAAAGCAACATAGCCAAAACCAATCTAGTTGAGGAGAAAGTCATTGCTTTTAGTGATCCTGTTGTTCCTTGTGCTTACACTAAGAAACCACCATACCCTGCTAGGATAAAGGATTATTCTAAAGCTCCAACTGTGATATGTAGGGGTTACATTAGCTCACTTGCACCCCCTGAGGAAATTAGAGTTGAACCTAGTGTTGCTATTATCAAAGATCTCTTAGCCGAATACATAGATGGGCATGTTATCAAATTATGTGAGGACTCCGCTAGAATTGCTAAACCTCACGCGAAAGACAAACACGGACCTGTAGTTGGCCTGCCCGTTGTTTCTGTCAAGATAGGAGATCACTGTTACCAAGGTTTATGTGATATGGGAGCTAGTGTTAGTGCAATGCCCCGTTCTCTATATGATGAAATCAAAGATGAGATTGCACCTGGTGAGTTAGAACCCATTGATGTCACTATTACGCTAGCTAATAGAGACACTATTTGCCCTCTGGGAATTGTGAGAGACGTAGAAGTCCTGTGTGGTAAGACGAAGAATCCTCCTGATTTCCTCGTCCTTGGTACTGCACAAGATAGCTTTTGTCCCATCATATTTGGTAGACCCTTTCTCAACACTGTCAATGCTCACATTGATTGCATTAAGCAGACTGTCATAGTAAGTTTCGAGGGTTTGTCTCATGAATTTAACTTCTCCAAGTTTGGAAGACAAACCCATGAAAGGGAGTCGTCTGGTAGAGATGTAATCATTGCTCTTGCCTCTATTGTCGTACCTCCTACGGATCCTTTAGAGCAATATCTTCTTGAGAATGAAAATGATATCCATATGGAGGAGAGAGATGAGATAGATAAAATTGTCTTAGAACAATATCCTATTCTCAAGAATAATCTGCCTGTTGAACTGCTTGGGGATCCTCCCCCACCAAAGGGTGATCCTGTGTTCGAGCCTAAACAGTTGCCTGATACTCTTAAGTATACCTATCTTGATGAGAAGGAGATATATCATGTCATTATTAGTGCTCTCCTCTCAGAGCGCAAAGAGAAGAAGTTACAAAAAACTCTGAGGAAGCACCGCGCTGCTATTGGATATACTCTTAATGATCTTAAGGGTATTAGTCCTACTCTATGTCAGCACAAGATTAAAACTGACCCTGACTTTAAACCAGTTGTTGATCATCAAAGGAGATTAAATCCTAAGATGAAAGAGGTCGTTAAAAAAGAAATATTAAAGCTTCTGGAAGAAGGAATCATTTATCCTGTTGCTCATAGTTACTGGGTAAGTCCAGTACATTGCTGTCACGCCGAAGATGCGACCCTATCCTCAATTTGGCACGAAGGCCTCGTCAGGGATAGTAGCGCATCTCGTCGTGTCGCAAGAATGGATATCGTTACAAGTACATGTACTGAAAAGAAGAGATATATATACAGAGTTGGCTTACACTCGCCACAAGCTACATCAGAGTCACTTCAGTACATTAAATAATCATCAAGAGTAAGAGCAGGGTCCGACTACGGACGAAAACAAACGGGAAAAATAAGAACGACGTCCATCCTTGCTATCCCAGGCTGCCGGCCTGGAACCCATCCTAGATCGATGAAGAAGAAGAAGAAGAAGCAACTCCAAATGTACAATCAACGCGCTCGCGTCAAGTAACCTTTACCTGTACCTGCAACTGGTGTTGTAGTAATCTGTGAGCCACAGGGGACTCAGCAATCTCATTTCCAAAGGTATCAAGACTAGCAAAGCTTAATGGGTGAGGCATGGTTAAGTGGTGAGGTTGCAGCAGGGACTAAGCATATATTTGGTGGCTAACTTACAAATACCAGAAATAAGAGGGGGAAGATCTATGCATAACGGAAGTGAACTACTGATGATCATATGAATGATCCTGAACACCTACCTACGTCAGACATAACCCCACCGTGTCCTCGATCGGAGAAGGAACTCACGAAAGAGACAGTCACGGTTACACACACAGTTGGCATATTTTAATTAAGTTAACTTCAAGTTATCTGGAACCAGTGTTAAACAAAGTTTCCATGTTACCACATAACCGCGGGCACGGCTTTCCGAAAGATTTAACCCTGCAGGGTGCTCCAACTAGTCCATCACAAATTGCCACAAGCCGCATAGAAATCCTCAATCACGAAGCTCGCGATCTCGTCGGATTCCCTAGTGGAAAACCTCAACTCTGAGATTACCCAAAGCATCACCGGAATCCCGATGCACAAGATATTTCGTCAAAGGTAAAACTAACCCAGCAAGGCCGCCCGACATGTCGACGATCCCGATAGGAGTCGCGTACCTCGTTCTCAGGACACGACGGATGGGTCACACTAGGAGATACCAAACCTCGGGTTGCCCCGCGGTGGCCCCGTAGTCTGCCAATTTGGACCAACACTCATGAGGAGCACTGGCCCGGGGGGGTTGATTAAATTATCCTTGGGGTCTGGAAAGTCCCTATGCAATTTTATTAGGTGTTTAGGCAAATGTAGTACCAAAGTTGGGCCTTGCCAGACCAGTCTTAATCTAAAACGAATTATCAAGGGGGTCCCCATAACAACCCCGATCGTGTTAGGAGCGCTCATTTATGGAACATAACACCGGTAGCTGGAAACTAAGGGGGCAAAGGTGGAACAAAACACCAGGCTAGAAAAGGGCCGAGCCTTCCACCTTTTACCAAGTATATAGATGCATTAAATTAAATAGCATTTAATATGGTGATATAACAAGGAACCCATGCTTTCACATGGAAGCAACTTCACCTACAACTAGCAACGCTAACAACAGGGTTAAGCAAGCGGTAACATAGCCAATGAGTGGTTTGCTAGGTCGAGCAGGTTGAAGGTTTCATGGCATTGTTGAGAGGCTGATATTTAACATGTGGTAGGCAATGAGACATAATCGATAGAAGCGATAAAACTAGCATGGCAATGATAGTAATGGTATCTGGGGAAATGGTCATATTTCCTCACATCCCGCTTGGAAGAAGAATGACTCCGTGAAGCAGATGAACCGACGTAGTCGAATGGGTCCTCACATTCCAACACGCTTGCGGAACTCTATCAGAACGGAGCAAACCGAAAACAACATCAACACAGATATTCACCACACGATGCACAACATGATGCACAACCTACTATGACGCATGTTCAGGTCAACATGCAAGGGATGGCATGGCAAAACACCTCACGCAAACACTACACATTAAATGAAGCTCGATATGCAACGGGTTGCATATCGACGAAACTCCACGCTTAATTATTAGTTCACTCCCGATTATTTAACACACAATATTAAATGTTGTTAACATGGCAAGGGGTGAGCGATGATCCTACATGGCATCCTAGACGGTTTAACTCGCGGAACATAGAACGGAGCTACGGCACAAGAACCTGCAACACAAGATGTATATGCCATGAATGCATCATGCATGCGAGTTCATAACACGGGCAAGAAGGAAAAGAAACAGCTGTCGCCACAGCGAGCGAGAGGGAACCATGGCGGCGAAACGGAAACGATGCCACGGCAACGTTCCAATCACGACAACCCGTCGAGATACAGTGCCAACGAATAGGGAGCGCGTGCGGGAACGGTAAATAAAGAATGGGGTGATCCCGGTTACCGGGTTCCCATGTGTCGAGGCACAACAAAAGAAGTACACGTGCAACAGGCAACATACGGTGCAAACATACGTACAACTCATACATCACATGCACACAGTCACGACAACGTCTCAATGTTATACCTTCGGAGCGTGCACATCGTTGCGGTTCAGTTCGGAGCGGTGAAAACATAGGTCGTTGTGGAAGTCGAGGTCGTAGTGGAAGTCGTCGTGGTGCTCGGGTCTCGTCGACGGTAGTCGTACTCTTGGCGTCGGTACACGGTCTTCGGCGTCGGCAGTCGAACACGTTCCGGGGGTAGTCGAGGACGACGTGGACTCGGCAAACTTATTGATCCCACGCGGAGGGGACGGTCTAAGCGGCGACGGCAGCAGCAACTAGCAACAGGAACCAACACAAACAACAGAGAACAACTAACAACCACCTAGCATACTACAGCAGCAACTACAGGCAGCAGCAGCAAAACGCAGCAGCAAGTAGATTCAGCTAGCAGCACCATGCGGCAACAGCAGCCAGCATCTACAGGCAAGCAGCAACTAGCTCGGCAGTCGGCTCAGCAGGCAAGCTACAAAGCAACAGCAAGGCGAAGCGAGGCAGTAGCACCAGCAAACAACAGCAACCTCGGCAACAGCACAACAGCAGTGGCTCGGCGCACATCGGGCTCAGCAGGGCGGCGCACCGGCGAGCACGGCACGCGAGGCACGCGGGGAGGGCGCAACGACTGTGGACGAGGCATGGGGTCAAGGCATGGCGACAACACCTCGGGCAGCACGGGGAACGGCGGCTCGCGAGGCGGCGCGGCGAGCATGGCGGCGACCGACGTCGCACTCGGGTCCAGGGGCGAGCACCGGTGACGGGAGGCGCGGGGAACACGGAGAGGCGGTCTGGGCGGCGACCGGGAGGCCGGCGAGGTCAGGGGATGCGGGGAGGCGAGGCCAACAGCGCGGAGGAGGAGCTCCTCGAGGGGAACGACGGCGAGGGCCTGGTGGCCCGCGGAGAGGGCGAGGGGCGCACGTCGAGCACGCGGGGGGAGCTGCTGCGGTGGGTCGGGGCTGGCAACCATGGCGAGCCCGATGGGATCGGGACTTGGGGAGGCCTGCGCGAGAAGGGAACAGGGAGGAGGAGGGGATCGGTAGGGCGACGGGGATGACGCGTAGGCACGGGCCGGCTCGCTAGGGTTGGGGGCCAGCTGGGCCTTGGCCGGCTCGCTCCTTCCCTCTTGCATTTTGGTTTTTTTTCTTTTTAAAAACAGAAACTCACAAAGAAAAAGGATTTAACAAAAAAATAAAAATAAAGAAAATACCTTTTAACTCCTTTTAAACATACCCAACTATAAGAAATAGTTTTGGGAATTTTTTAAACGAATAAAATAAAACCTTTTGAAGAATTAAAATAAAACCCTTTTTACAAGAGAATAAAATAAACCCTCTTTTACCAATAAAATGAGACTCTAGTTTTGAAAATAAACAAAAGGGAAAAATAAAGGAAACCCAAGGGGTGACCCCCCACATTTAATAAAAAGGGTTTTTAAAATAAGACGCATTTTTCAAAAGGGTTAAAATGGAAAGTTTTACACAACCCCAAAGCAAAATCAAAGAGAAGAGAGGAGGGGAGTTCCTATCACCCTAAGACTCGGTGAAGACTCGAAGCACACACACTCAAAACACCACACGCGACAGACGATGCAAGATGCCATGCATGATGCGACGATGCAAACTAAATGATGATGCAACAAATAAAACTAATCACACGACGGAAACGGAAACAAAGGGGGAATCTTCTGGAACGTCGGTCTCGGGCTGTCACAACTCTCCTACACTACAAGAGGATCTCGCCCCGAGATCCAAGAATGAAAGGGGAAGAGGATGAGAAAGAACAAGAGGTAAAAACTAAGTCGCTTCTTTGACAAACGAGTGAAACCAACGATCCTTGAAGGTTGCAAAGAGACGAGGAATTATATGATAAAGAAGGAAGAATTCACGAAAAAAAATTCAGCAGCACTTCGATAGGAAAATGGAACAAAAAAATTCGATAAGAAGGAAGAATTAGACAATATTCATAACAAACAACTAAATAGAACAAGGGAACACCATGATCTTGATAGAACAACAAGATTGGCCCAAATGAGCAACATCACAAAGCCTCCGGAACAAGAGAATATGAACTAGCTCAAGCGGAAGAAGAGAATGAAGAAAAGAATGACGACTATCATCACAATAGAATTGAAGGGCCTCCGGACAGAGAATTGATGTAGTAGTTGGAAAACCTACAACGAAAAGAACAATATAGTAGTGGGCTTATGAAAATCATCTCAACAAATATGAGGTGACAGTCAACCACTAAAAGAAACAAGGATTGATTGGGAGAAACAAAATATGAACAATTTCTTACACCAAGAGGATACATTGAGAACTTGGATTAAAGACAAGCACCATAATAGCAACAATCCATAGGAAAGGCTTTAGGTGAAATCCAAACCAAGATAGCAAATGAAGAAATCATGGGTTGAAATATCTCATGATCATAGAATTGGTGATTTTAATTATCTCATTCTTGAAAGGAAATCTCATCGAGGCTCCTACACTAACAAGAATGCTATAATACCACCTCAAAGGATAAGGAAGAACAAATGCACTGGAGATGCAAGAGAAAGGATACTTGAGGTACTCGAAGAGGAATGTTGAAGACCACTTTGAGAAAAATCACATCCTTGAAGAATCACCATGACGAGCCTCCGTATGAAAAGGATGATGCAAAGGTAAGAATGATGAAAGAATAAGATTGAAGCCTTCCAAGACTTCAATGAAGCTTCACGAAGAGATACTTGACAAAACTTGGAACTCCGGAAAGAAAACATAAGCTCACTTGAGAAAAGAATTGATGTCATTAGCCACTCCGGAAGAAGAATTGAAATCTCTTGGAAGAAGGAAGAACAAGAATAAGAATTATGTTATGCTTATCCTTCATCAAATTAAATTGATGACAAGCAACGAATCTCGCACCCAACTTATCTTCTGAAAAGATTGAGGAGAGATATGAGCACAAACTAGAAGAATTGTTGCAAGAAACACCGGTGAGAATTGAAATAAGTGAGGCAACCATCAATGAATGGAAAAACATGAGAAAGAAGGGATCATGAGCCACCTGAGAGAAAACTATAACACGCACCGGATAATCGAGAGACGAACGAACAGACAACAATGGAGAAGAATTGAGGATGAAAGCTGAAAGCTGAGAACGAAGATTCTTCTGAAATGATGGCCTTCGGAGGATCGAGAATGAAAAAAACTCAGAGAAGCACCGGATAGCCAGAAAGAGATTACTCATGATTGGGAATAAATCAAGATGATGGCACAAGGCTGGAACAATGAATCCTGAAGAGAATGGACCAAGATTGAGAGAAACACTCCTTCGAATCTTCAATGGAGAAAATGACGAGAAGAACCTCACCAAGAATAACTGAGACACTCCGGAATAAGAACAAGGAAAAATTTAGCTAATGACGACAAATAAATTTGAAGCGACCTTGAAGAAGGAATATGACTGATGAAATCATACTTACATCATAGTTGAAAAGAATTAAAGATCTCTGGAAGGATTACAAGAGCTATGAAAGATCCTGGGAAAGAACCAGTGGGTTATGGGCCCACTCAAAGAAACCACCGTTGAAAGGAATGCTAGAAAGAGAGATATTGCACCAGTACAATGAAAACTAGATGAGATGAGACCCTCGAAATAACTGAAGGGTTGAAAAGCAGAACTTCTGAAATATCTTCAACGCACCGGATAGAAAAGAGAAGAATGAATAACAAGATAGTCTGAAAAGAATTTCCAACATGGGAAAGAATTACAAGGACGAAAGGAATATGATGAACACGGACAACTGAATTGAATTCACCGGGAAGGAACAAAATGAAGAAATGATGAACTCGACTCCTGAGAATGATCACAATGAATCACCGGCTACAAAAAGGAAGAAGAGATAGCGGAAGCATCACTGAATAAGAAGGCACTTGGACGAAATCCAAACAGTGAAGAAAAGGGCGGGAGGGCGGGGAAAAACAAAGACAGCTTGGGACAGATGAGATGAACTCCGGAATAAAGAGAGAATGATCTGCAATAACTGGAGAAGATTGAATTCAATTGCAGAGAAGCACACCGGTTGAAAAGACTTGACATAACAACTCCGGTTGACAAAATTGATGAGACAATTGAACGAACAAAAGAATTTGCATTCTCACATAAAAATATGAGAACACCTCTAAGAAAAGATCTGGAATCACCACTTGACATCGAAGCAACTTGAATTACCATATTCAGCAAAAACAAGGGATGAGGCTTATGAAACAAGCCAGAACAAACTCATGAGAAAGATTTCGTTCAATATATTCGTGGACAGGAATCCACTAGATGTCGAACCCCAACCTAACATCATGCATTTGTTCGAAGACTATCCTATAAGAAACTATTTGAATTCCCACCTAAGAATTCCCGAAATTTCTGGTTATGCAATCTGGTACACGGATACAAGGAGTAATACCACACAACTCCTATACTAACCCGTCACCTGTATCACATCCGTCAACACACAACCAGAATCTCGGACCTTCATCTACAACAGACCCTCGTGATCACAATGATACAAAGTATGGCAGTACTCCCGAACAATCTGCACCATGAACAGGGACAAATCCTATAGAAGTGTCATTCCGAAGCCCACAGAGGACACCATGCTGGAGATAGAACTGCCCATAAGGTATTGCAATCAGGTTTCTATTGGCCCACTCTCTTCAAGGATGCCCGTAAGTTTGTCTTGTCTTGTGATGAATGCCAAAGGATAGGGAACATCAGTAAGCGTCAAGAGATGCCTATGAACTATTCACTTGTCATTGAACCATTTGATGTCTGGGGCTTTGATTATATGGGACCCTTCCCAAGTTCCAATGGGTACACTCACATCTTAGTTGCTGTGGATTACGTTACTAAGTGGGTAGAAGCTATCCCCACTAAAAATGTTGATCACCACACCTCTATTAAGATGCTTAAAGAAGTCATATTCCCAAGATTTGGAGTCCCTAGATACTTGATGACTGATGGCGGTTCACACTTCATTCATGGTGTTTTCTGCAAGATGCTAGCTAAGTATGATGTCAACCATAGAGTTGCATCTCCTTATCATCCTCGGTCTAGTGGTCAAGTGGAGTTGAGTAATAGGGAGATCAAGTTGATCCTACAAAAGACCGTCAATAGATCTCGAAAGAACTGGTCTAGCAAACTTGATGATGCACTATGGGCTTATAGGACTGCTTATAAGAATCCCATGGGCATGTCACCGTATAAAATGGTTTACGGTAAGGCCTGTCATTTACCTCTTGAGCTGGAACACAAAGCTTATTGGGCAATCAAAGAGCTCAACTTTGATTTCAAACTTGCTGGTGAGAAGCGGTTGTTTGATGTCCGCTCGTTAGATGAATGGAGAGCCCAGGCATATGAGAATGCCAGGTTGTTCAAGGAAAAGGTTAAGAGATGGCACGACAAACGAATATAGAAACGAGAGTTCAATGTAGGTGATTATGTCTTGCTATACAATTCTCGTTTGAGATTCTTTGCAGGCAAGCTTCTCTCTAAATGGGAAGGTCCCTATGTTGTCGAGGAAGTATATCATTCCGGTGCCATCAAAATCAATATCACGGAAGGAAATTTTCCTAGAGTGGTAAATGGGCAAAGAATCAAGCATTACATCTCTCGTACTCCCATAAATGTTGAGACCAATATCATCAATTTCATAACTCCAGAGGAGTACATAAGGGATGTTTATCAGCCTGTTTCAGACCTTGAAAACAAAGATATATCCGGCAAGAAATTGGACTCCGATACTTCTCCAATAGGAAATTTCTTCCGTTATGGAATTTTTGGAAAATTAGAAAAATAAAAAGCAGTCCGGAGAGCGAACGAGGCGGCCACAAGCCCTGCCACCGCCCCCTACCCCCTCGTGGCGGAGGGCAAGCTTGTGGGCACCTCGTGTGCCTCCGGGAATGCATTTTCTTGCGGAGGACTCCTTCTGGCCCAGAAAAAATCAATATATAGTCGCCCGAAGGTTTTGATCTCCGTATCGCGTAGTTTTCCTCTGTTCTTGTTTCGAGCTTGTTGTCTGCCACAGATTTAGGTCAAGATGTCTTCTCAAGATTCAGAAGAAGAGATCGTGCTAACTCTAGGATCTATGGGGACTTGGAACCATATGGCTTGACCACTGATGAGGAAGAGGACTATGAGCCCAAAGGGAAGGAGCAAACGAGTTCCGATGAAGAGGAGGCTCCTCTACCTCAACCTGCAAACACCCATGTGGAGTTCAAGAAGTCAAGCCTCCCTAACCATAGGAAGAAGCCTAAGACCTTGTTTATCCCTTCTCGTTTCTGGCAGGAGAGTAAGCAGGAGCTCTGCCATAGAGTTTTGAAACTTTAGGAGGAAAATGACGATCTAAGGGAGCAGAACTTTTTGCTCAAGCGGAAATTATACAAGCTCAAGACTGCTCCAACAACACCACCATCACCACCAAAGGAAGACAACTAAGCATTGGTATGGGCAATCCCCTTGGCTTCTGCCAAGCTTGGGGGAGTTTCCCTGGTATCATATCACCTTTATATCTTTTGCTCTTACCTTTGTTTTAGTTCTTTCCTTTTCAGTTTTTATTTCTTCTTTTAGAGGAATCAGTCTTTAGTTTTTAGTTTGAGTCTTTTGCTTTTTTCTCTCCCCCGATGTATTCGAGCTTATGAGCTATATAATAAAGAGTATCTTAGTCAAGGGCTTTGCTTTGTGCCATGATCAAAAGTATGAAAAGAACGATAGGATGAAAGATCATGAGACGATCTTATGGAAAGTAATAACTTCACGTATGACACGTATGCTGATTGAAACTTGTTGAGAATAAATCAACATAGACCCCGGTCATTGTTGCAATTAATAAGAAGTAATAAGGAAAGAGAGGTTCACATATAAATATATCATCTTAGACACTTTTTAAAATTGTGAGCACTCACCAAACTATTACATGCTTAGGAGTAGATGTTGGACAAGGAAGACAACATAATGAATTATGTTTGCTTGGTTCCAAACAATGTTATATGATTAGAGATCCCTTAGCATGTGATGATTGCTTCCACCTCATATTAGCCAAAACTCCCGCACCAAGTAGAGATACTACTTGTCCATCCATAAACTTCCAACCCAGTTTTACCATGAGAGTCCACCATACCTACCTATGGATTGAATAAGATCCTTCAAGTAAGCTGTCAGCGGTGCAAGCAATAAAAATTGCTCTCTAATATGTATGATCTATTAGTGTGTGGAAAATAAGCTTTGAACGAACCTGTGATGAGGAAGACATAAAAGCGACAGACTGCATAATAAAGTTCTTTATCACAGGAGGCAATATAAAGTGACGTTCCTCCACACTAAGAGGACACACATCCAAACCTCAAAAGTGCATGACAACCTCTGCTTCCCTCTGCGAAGGGCCTATCTTGTACCTTTAATTTTTACCCTTGTAAGAGTCATGGTGATCTTCACCAATTCCCTTTTTGCCTTTGTCTTGGCTACCGTCACATGCTTGGGAAAGATCTATATTCATATATCAACTTGGAGTTGAGCACTCATGCTTTATTGTTGTTGACTTTATCCTTGAGGTAAACCGTTGGGAGGCAAAACTATAAGCCCCTATCTTCCTCTGTGTCCAGCTGAAACTTTGACACCATGAGTACCACGTGAGTTGTAACAATTGTGGAAAACGAAAGAGATGATTGAGTATGTGGGTTTGCCTTACAAGCTCTTATTTGACTCTTTCTGATGTTGTGATAAAGTGCGATTGCTTCAATGACTATGGATTATTGTTGGTTACTTCTCGGTAAGGTTTTTGCTGCATGCTTTGCTTTGTGAAGGAATTGTTACTTTCCCATAGGAATCTTTATGATATATATTGTTGTCCTATGTGTGATCATGATGCCCTCATGTATGTATTATGTTTTATCGACACCTTCGTCCCTCAACATGTGGACATGTTTATGGAACTTGGTTTTTGCTTGAGGACAAGCGAGGTCTAAGCTTGGGGGAGTTGATACGTCCATTTTGCATCATGCTTTCATGTTGATATTTATCGCTTTTTGGACTGTTATATTACTTGTGGTACCATATTTATCCCTTTTATCTCTTATTTTACAAGGTTTATTTGAAGAGGGAGAATTCAGGCAGCTGGAATTCTGGACTGTAAAAGGAGCAAATCCTAGTCCACTATTCTACACATCTCCAAATGCCCTGAAAAGTTACGTGGATTTTTTCTGGATTATATAAAAAATATTGGGCGAAAGAACTACCGGAGGGGGGCCACGAGGGCTCCACAAGCTTGCCCACCGCCACCACCCCCTGGTGGCGCAGGGCAAGCTTGTGGGCTGCCTAACGGCCCACTAGCCACCCTCTTTTGCTATATGAAGGGTTTTGGTCTGGAAAAAATCAATCGGGAGCTTTTTCGTGGTTTCGCCGCTGCCACGAGGCGGAACTTGAGCAGATCCAATCTAGAGCTCCGGCAGGACGATCCTACCGGGGAAACTTCCCTCCCGGAGGGGGGAAATCATCGCCATTGTCATCACCAACACTCCTCTCGTCGGAGGGGAGGCATCTTCATCAACATCTTCATCAGCACCATCTCCTCTCCAATCCCTAGTTCATCTATTGTAATCAATCTCCGTCTCACGACTCCGATTGGTACTTGTAAGGTTGCTAGTAGTGTTGATTACTCTTTGTAGTTGATGCTAGTTGGATTACTTGGTGGAAGAGTTTACGTTCAGATCCTTGATGCTATTCATTACACCTCTGATCATGATTATGATTATGTTTTGTGAGTAGTTACTTTTGTTCCTGAGGACATGGGATAAGTCATGCTGATAATAGTCATGTGAATTTGATATTCGTTCGGTATTTTGATATGGTGTATGTTTTTTTTTCCTCTAGTGGTGTTATGTGAACGTCGACTACATAACACTTCACCATATTTGGGCCTAGAGGAAGGCATTGGGAAGTAGTAAGTAGATGATGGCTTGCTGGAGTGACAGAAGCTTAAACCCCAGTCTATGCGTTGCTTCGTGAGGGGCTCATTTGGATCCACTAGTTTAATGCTATGGTTAGACTTTGTCTTAATTCTTCTTTTGTAGTTGTGGATGCTTGCGAGAGAGGTTAATCATAAGTGGGATGCTTGTCCAAGTAAGGGCAGTACCCAAGCGTCGGTCCACCCACATAATCAAACTATCAAAGTAACGAACGCGAATCATATGAACATGATGAAACTAGCATGATAGAAATTCCCGTGTGTCCTCGGGAGCATTTTTCCTCCTATAAGACTTTGTTCAGGCTTGTCCCTTTCTACAAAAGGGATTGGGCCACTTGCTACACCATTGATACTACTTGTTACTTGTTACTTTTTGCTCGCTACGTTTCACCTCGCTACACAATCACTTGTTACCGCTACTTTCAGTGCTTGCACTTATTACCTTGCTAAAATCCGTTTATCAGAGCCTTCTGCTCCTCGTTGGGTTTGACACTCTTACTTATCGAAAGGACTACGATTGATCCCCTATACTTGTGGGTCATCAACTAGCATAATGAATAACATTCAGTTTCTGGTCTACTCTTTGCCCTAGAACAACACCAACAGCATAATCACTAGCATCACACATAATTTCAAATGGAGGTTCCAATCAGGTGGTTGAACAATAGGTGCAGAAATCAAAGCTTTCCTAAGTACTTCAAAAGCTTCCACACGATCATCATCAAAACAAAAGGAGTATCTTTTTGAGAATATTAGTTAATGGCCTATAACTCTTCGAGAAATCTTTAATGAAATGTCTATAAAAATAAGCATGCCCAAGGACACTTCCTATACCTTTGATATCTCCGGGCATGTAATTTTCTCTATTGCATCAACTTCAGCTTTGTCCACCTCAATGCCTTGCTCAAAAAATTTTTGCCCAAGCACTATACCTTCATTCACCATAAAATGACACTTCTTCCAATTCCAAACAAGATTAGTTTCTTCACATCTCTTCAAAACTAGATCAAGGTTGCTCAAGGAATCATCAAAATAAGTTCCATAAACAAAAAAATCATACATGAATACCCTACCAATCTTTTCACAGAAGTCACAGAATATATCACTCACACATCGTTGAAAGGTAGTAGGTGCATTCCATAAACCAAAAGGCATCCACCTATAAGCATAAATTCCAAAAGGACAAGTAAAGGTAGTCTTCTCTTGATCTTCTTTTGACACGGGTGTTTGAGAAAACCCAGAGTATCCATCGAGGAAACAAAAGTGTGTATGCTTAGATAACCTTTCTAACATTTGATCGATGACAGGCAAAGGGTAATGATCTTTCCTAGTAGCTTTATTTAGTTTCCTTAAATATATTACCATCCTATAGATGTTTACGGTTCTTTGAGGAATAAGCTCATTTTTAGCATTAGGGACGACAGTTCTACCATCTTTCTTAGGAACACGATGCACAGGGCTTACCCATCTACTATAAGAAATAGGATAAATTTAACCTGCTTCTAGAAGTTCCAATACTTAGTTCTTACCCCCTCCTTCATCTTAGGATTGTGGCAGTGTTGATGATCAACAACAGGTTTAGCATCCGGTTCCATATTAATCTTCTCCTGACATAGTGTGGGACTTGTGCCCTTAAGATCATCAAGACTATATCCAATAGTATCCCTATTCTTCTTTAAAGTTTTAAGTAACTCTTTTCTTCATGCTCTGAAAGGTTAGCACTAATAATAACAGGATATATATTCTTTTTATCAAGATAAGCCTATTTTGAAGTATCACGCAATGTCTTTAGCTCAAACACAGGATCTCCCTTGGGTGGAGGGGGGTCGCCTAATATATCGACTGGTAAGTTGTGCTTAAGAATAGGTGTTTGTATAAGAAATATATCATCTATTTCATTCCTTTCATTCATATGTATATCATTTTCATGGTCTAGCAAATATTTTTCTAACGGATCAGTAGGAGGTACGACAATAGAGCAATGTCAATTATCTCATTTTTATTTGGTAATTCTTTCTCATGCGGTTGTCTATTAAACTTCGGAAAATTAAACTCATGACTCATATTACCAAAACATGTTTTGAACTTCTGAGTAACACAATTAATTTCAGCATTAAAATTATTCAAGAAAGGTCTACCAAATATAATGGGACAAAAATTATCTTGTTCTAAACCAAGTACTAGAAAATCAGTGGGGTACTTGACTTTTACACACAAGACTTCAACATCTCTAACCATCCCAAGTGGTGAAATAGTATCACGGTTCGCAAATTTAATTGTGACATCAATATCTTCAACTTCAGAGGGTGCTATGTCATGCATAATTTCTTGAAATAATGTGAAAGGAATAGCACTAACACTAGCTCCCCTATCACACAAGCCATGGTAACAATGATCTCCAATTTTAACTCAGACAATAGGCATGCCTACAATGGGTTTGTTTTTATCGAGCTCATCTCACTCATTTCTAACAGGTTTTGCTATTCTAGCAGCTTCAGCACAAAAGTAAATAACCTGGCCATCAATGTTATTAACTAGAAGATCTTTATCTATAGCAACTTCAGGTTCAACATTTATTTGTTCAGAAGGATTGTGTGTCCTAACATGACTTTTATTAACCATGGTTGCAGCTTTGGAACGTTCCTTAATTCTAATAGAGAAAGGAGGTTTTTCAATGAAAGTAGTAGGAACAATTGGATCAACATGGTTCGCAATTACTTATTCCTTACTAATCTTAATAGGTTCATCTAACGATTTGTCCATGGGAGGATAATATTTAAACCACTTCTCTTTGGGAAGATCAACATGAGGAGCAAATATTTCACAAGATTTAGCTATTATCTCAGAATCAAGACCATATTTATTGCTAAACTCATGGAAAGCAGGAGTTGCCATGAAAGATTTGACACAACCAAATCTAGACTTTATACCTAACTCTTTACGTTCATCGAGTTCCCAATCTTCTGAGTTACATTTAATTCTTTCTAGAAGATTCCATCTGAACTCAATAGTCTCCTTCATGAGAAAGCCAAAGATAATTTTTTTTGATAATCATTTCTCGTGAAAGCAAATGGTTGGGGCAAGTGTGCATCATAGAATTAAGCCCCCAAGCTTGAGTGATACTTTCTCCTTCACAAGTCCAGCAATTATAAACAATGTTCCGATCACGATGAACTAGATGCATGGGATAAAACTTCTGATGAAATTCCAGCTTTAGTCTATTCCGGTCCCATGGTCCAATATTATCTAGTATCCTGTACCACATTAATGTTTTTCCCTCCAAAGCTAAAGGGAAAACTTTCTTCTTAACTTTGTCTCCACACAAACATGCAAGCTGAAATAGTCCACAAACCTCATCGACAAATATCAAATGGTCATTAGGATGAGTCATACCATCATATGGATTAGATAACAGTTTTTCAAGAATACCCAAAGGAATTTCATAATAAATATTTTTAGTAGGTTCAGTAGGTTGAGGAAAAACTTCCTCATATTTAGTTTGAGGCAAAGATGCCCCAAATGAACCACTCAAAGGGTGGTCGTTCATGGTGACAATCATCAGTAAATTTCAGCACCTATAGAAAATGTGTCCTCACCAGTTCCCACTTACCATAGGTGCTTCACTCGACGAAAACAGCGCCATAAAAGAGTCTTGATGACCCACAAGTATAAGGTATCAATCATATGCCTTTCGATAAGTAAGAGTGTCGAACCCAACGAGGAGCAGAAGGAAATGGCAAGCGGTTTTCAGCAAGACATTGTCTATGAGTGATGTAAGTAACAATAGTAGATAATTTTGTAGCAAAATAATTTGTAACAAGTAACAACTGTCAATAGTAACAATAGTGCAGCAAGATAGCCCAATCCTTTTATAGCAAGGGATAGGATGGAAAGTACTCTTATATTAGGCAAGCGCTCCCGAGGACACATGGGAATTTCTGTCTAGTCATGTTCATCATGTTGAGTTGATTCACGTTCGTTACTTTGATAATTTTATGTGGGTGCACCGGTGATAAGGTGATATTCTTAATTGAACTAACAACTCATTATGATTACCCCCTCTCGCAATCATCCACAACTAGGAAAGAATAATTAAGATAAATCTAACCATAGCACGAAACATGTGGGTCCAAATCAGCCTCTTATGAAGCAACGCATAAACTTGGGTTTAAGCTTCTATCACTCTAACAACCCATCATCTACTTCTTACTCCACAATCACTTCCCTTAGACCCATAGAATTGTGAAGTGACATTAGTCGATATTCACATGACACCACTAAATGAAGTAACAACATACATATCATCAAAATACCGAATGAATACGAACTTCACAAGATTACTTATAACAAGAATCCTCCCATGTCCTCAGGAACAATAGTAACTACTCCCACTTCATCAAGATGTTCAAGATAAGAGGTGTAATAATAATGATTAAGGCAATGAACATAATATCTTCCACCAAGTGACCCAACAAGCATCAACTACAAGATGTAATCAACACACCTAGTAACCCGCGGGTACCAATCTGAGGTTTTGGGACAAAGTTTGAATACAACAGATGAATTGGGTTTGGAGATGAGATGGTGCTGGTGAATATGTTGATGAAGATTGGTCCTCCCATGAAGGACGAAGCGTTGGTGACGATGATGGATTCGATCTCCCTGTCCCGGAGAGGAATTCCCCTAGCAGAATCTGACTGCTAGAGGGCAAAAGGGCTTGTGCCCAGGTTTCTGCCTCGAGACAGTGGCACTTTGTCCCAAAAGATTGTTTATGATTTTATTCTAGAGTAAAACACACTATATAGGAGAAGAGAGGGGTCAGGAGACCTACAGGGGCCACACAAGGCATTAGGGCACGGCTTGGGGGCACCCTATTGTCTTGTGGCCAGCAGGTGGCCTCTCTCTGATATATTTTTGGCCCAGAAATTATTAAATATTCATAACAATTCTGTGTGAAGTTTAAGGTCATTTGATTGTGGTGACTTTTCTGCCTTTTTAGGTTTTTAGGTCAAGAATCCCAGTTTCCAGATATTTTCCTCTTAGTGATGTACCTTGCATATTCAAAGAGAAAGAGCATAAGAATCATATGGTAGTGGGGAATAATAGACCGGAATAAAATGAATATCAATAATAAATCATGATGAAAAATGGATGTATCAATTAACTCCTTGCTCTTTTGCTTCAAAATATAATCTCCTCAACACTCAATCACTCTCCCACAGATTTGGCTTGGTAGAAGAGATTGATTGGATTAAAAGCAAATTGGAGAGCCTAGAAATCAAGATTCATATGGTTGGAGTGGAATATCTTGACCTCAACACATGAGATGGTGGTTCTCTCTTAGAAAATTGATGGGGCAAGTGTTAGCTTGTTGTGACTGCTCTCTCCGCGAATGAGAGTACTACTGGAATTCACTTTTTGCCGTCTGCTAAATCTTTGTCGTCTGCTGGCTGATGACAAAGAGTGTCTTTGGCGTCAGCTTCCACAAAGCGGACGGCAAAGAACTGGCTGATGGCATAGAATGTCTTTGCCATCAGTCACTTCTTTGCCGTCAGCCGCAGACGACAAAGATTAGGACAGTAGAAGGAAAGCTTCGGACTAGGCCCATCTAGCCGAGGGAAGGTTAGGTCAAACTACATTCGCTTCTTTGTCGTCTGCTAGCGGATGGCAAAGAGTCCAGAGGCACATGTAGCGACCCGACTCAAGACGAGTCAAGCCTCTGTGTTTCTGTGCCATCCCTGGATCAGTATGCTGGCACACACATACATCAATGTATATATCAAAGTGCAATCACATGTAAATAGCGTAAAACTGATATATACCTTAATTATTTCAGCGGAAGCAGTCAAGGGAGTGGAGTCCCAATAAACACCAACGGCAAGTTGAGTGTAGGCCGTAACCCTCAATCGTACTCTTACTCGTCGAAGAAAAATATCTGCAACATAAGACGTTGCAGCCGTGTAGGTCAGCATATTGAATATGCCGGCAAGTCACATAAGAGAGGGGTGAAAAGTAATCATCTATACTATATGCATATATGGCAGGTGGGGCTATAAGATTTTTGCGAAAAGCAAGTTTTCTCCTACATCAAGAGAGGGCTAAAAGCAAAATGTTACTACATTGTTGGTTGTTAACGAGATGGTTCCACCAACCAATTCTCGTACCCGAGTTGTCAATAATTACCCTCATCAAATATATTTAATGGTGTTGAGAAATCTAGATAACTTCAGTTCCTTTGGCTCAAGTTGTCCATGACTTTGGGCACGGCTAATCGATTAGGTTTGAGTACTCTGCAGAGTTTTGCACATGTTCCCCACAAGATTTGATCGCCTCCGTGTATGTCCTCGCACTTCAGGGTGTTTGAAGACCGGATGATCAAAACATGGTCTTTCAACGGGTCCCTCTGAATCCCTGTCGGTGCCCATCCAATCCTACCGTTCTTCTACATCTGCTAGCACCGCCTGTCCAGAGTCGCAGCGTTGTCCAACCAAGCCAGAGCCCATAATGACTTGTGGCTATGCAGGTAAGCCTTGGGTCTTGAAAATATCCGTCCGTCCCTCTGAGCCTAGGTGAAGCTTTCCGCAGGATGTCATGGCCGTCCCCAGCATCCCGGGTCATCCACTGGTTTCTCCAGGGAGCCGATCAACCGTCCTTCACCCAGAGTTGCATTGCATCCGAGGTCTTGAAAAGTCTTGTCTTAACCGGTCTTGATTATTTAATCAACCTCGCATCACTCGTGTTATGCACTCAACCGAAATCCCGTCTACTCAAGCATAGCAATATGAAATTTGTCGTCCCGGGGCCAAGTATCGGGGTTGTTGTGTGCCTACCACATGATACTACAATCTATACTAAAATTTCCAAGTACCTAAGCAGCATGCAATTGGGCATAGGATGGTAGAACTACGATGCATAAAACATAGGTGATCGTATGATCAAAGTGACTTGCCTGGTGATGTTGACGAAGAAGAATTTCTCGAGAAATAACTTGATAGACTACTCATCACTCTCCGATGAAATCTATATAATAAACATATCATTCACATAAGCACTCATACTAGCAATCATTCTAGCAATCAAAACAAAAGAGAGAGCGAATAAGAATCCGAAAGAAACTTCACTAAAGTTAGGAGTCTTCTACTGCATCAAACACTAAATGGTTTTGGTCTAACAGAAAATAAAAACAAGGAACTAATATATGAAATTTAGCTAAGATAAAATAGCGTATTTTTCACAAAACTTTTTCAAAGTATTTCCAAACGGGATTTGAAATAGTGGAGAAACAAATTGCAAGTTACTAAGGAACTAGAATTGATTTCATGATAACAAATAAAAATAAAATCAACACTTGTTGCAAAACTAATGTTAACTAACATAAACAAAACAATAATCTTTCTGAAATATAAAAGAAAATAATTTAAAACAATTTACAGAAAAAGAAATAGCCATAGTCCTAAAAGAGGTGAAACAGAAATTGTTTCACAAGAAACAATGACTTAAAAAACTCAAATAAATCTGAAATTTTTACCACTGATAAATAAGATCACTAGTGATCAGTAGCAAAAAGAAACAAATTAAAAGCTATTTTTAAACTCCTGGAATAGGCAAAACAATGTTTAAACTAAATCTGATCTAATTCAAATTTGAAAATTTCAAACATAGACAAATTATATGTTTTTAAAAACTACAGAAAATTTGTGATCTACTGGAAAAATAATAAACCTCATTGGTGTTGTGGATCGAAAGTTATGATCAAAAGAAAATTGAAACTCTCTCTGTTTTGGAACTAAAACAGAAAAAGGAAAAACTGATTTGTGGACAGGGGGTCCACACGGCGCTCTCTGATTGGCTAAGGGGGTGAGTGCTGCGGGGAAAACTAACAAACGGCCGCTATTTAACTAATTCGCTTCGGCTAAACTTAAGTGAAAGAAAACCGATCGGTTTTATCTAAAAGACCGAAGGGGTAACTGCTTTTTAATGTACACGGTTGGATCTAGATCTAACGGTAAAACTACACAATACAAAAAAACAAAACAAGTAAAAGAAAAAAAAGCAAGGAGGAGTTACCTCCCGTGGATGAACACAGCAGGGGTTGCTCCGGCGATGGGGAGCTGCGCCGGCGAGGGGCGAGGTCGCCGGCGGGGGGGTGCGGGCGACGGAGGGGAGTGGCGGCGAGGTTTGAGGGGGGAGGCGAGGGGGAGATGGAGAGGGGTGCAGGGGGGGCGACGGGAGGAGCAGGGGCTTCCTGGTCGGGGTGATGTGGAGGAGGCCGCAGCTCCGGCGAGGCTGCAGGGCGAGGGGCGTGCCGTGGAGCGATGGAGGAGGTGGGCGTGGGGTGGTGCCGCGGGGTAGGGGTGGCGGCAGGGGGGGTACTAGGGAGGCCTCGGCATAGGGTAGGGGAGGCGACAGAAGGTTTCCTGTGGCCGGCTCCGGCGAGGTTCACAGGGGGAGGACGAGGTGGGGAGAGGCGGCGGTTCCAACGGGAATGGAACGAGGAGGATCGCGGCCTTCTTATAGGGGCGACGGGAGAGGCTAGGAGGGAAAGGACTTCGCGAATCCCGGAGGTGAGGATTTCTTTGTCCATGGCTAAGATAGGTCGTGTGTACGTGAGGTAGGAGATAGAGGAAGAAGAAGATCCTGTTGGGCCAGTTTTTGGAAAGGTCTTAATGGGCCACCGTTTGTTTCCATTTAAACACGATTTCTTCCCTTTTTCAAAACTAGGAAACTAAAACGATAAAAGGGAAATCAAATCAATTCGGAATATAGAGTTTCTATATACTAAAATTATCAAAAAAATAAAATCTAAATGATGGGCATTTTTTCCACGGCCAAAATAAAAACTTAAAAAAATGTTTTTCCAAAAAAATGCCTAAAAGCATTATTTCTTTTTGCAATTATTTTCTCAAATTAAATTTTGTTTCCTTGGCTCAAAATACTTCAACAAATGCCCCTGGCTCTCGAGGGTCATGTTCCTCCTCTCTTTTCTGTTTGACAGAATATTATTCCCCGGCATTTCTTGAGTGGAGGGAAAATAGAATTTGCAAATTAAAATCGAAGGAAATTCAAATGCCAGCTCCATTCAAATTCTTTATAGTTGAAGAAGTCATGTCATCTTCTCTCATTGCTTTTACAAGATTGGATTTGAATTCATCGGAGATGGGGAAAGTCATTTTATTCCCTCTCATTCAAAAGTTTTTGAAAAGTTTCAAATTTCACACAAGTTTCAATCACTCAAGCAAACAAACAAACAATCTAATAATTATTTGAACATTCCAAAATTTTGGATGTTACAAACCTACCACACTTAAAATGAATCTCGTCCTCGAGATTCGGAGGGGCTAGAAAGAAAGGTTTGGGTTTGGGGGTCTTCTAACAAATCCAACCTCCGGCAAAGTGGGATGCTACCACACTTAAAATGAGAGATACTAGTCCCTTAAAATTTTAACAATCCTCTGGGGTTTTGGCATCTGACTCCTCACAGTCTTCATATCTTCCGTTATATTCATAACGTCTCCATCAAAAACGAGGGCTCTTCCGTTGATATAAGCTTCTTCCGTTACTGGGTCTTCTTTAACTGACAGTCTCATGGTCAATTCTAAATAACATATCGATGGTTCTCATGGTGGTCTACCATTTGTCGTTATCTTGCAGAGAGAGGGGTCTAGGTTTCATTCTCACCGTAAAATTTCCTACGCGTGACCACAAATGCCATGTACTTGGGGCTTTCCTAGTACCATTCTAAGTCTTAAACAAAAGCTTCAAAGAACGTCGTCCCTCTATATGGGTAAGTCTCTCAGATTTACCATTCCGAATAGCAAGATAAATGATAAGAGTAAGTCGTCATGGTGATCAATCCATTCCGCACCCGAATCATTTCTCTGTATAAGGTTTAGCGAATCTCGCATTCTAACACTTGGGCATCCTCATAAGCGTTGCAGAATTTCTCTTGTCCACGAACGAAGTTCAGATAATCCATTGGTCCTGCAAGATGAATGAAACATCTATCGTATCTTCACAACTCTCAGGTTTTCGTATGCTCCTAAGAAAACGTTTGCTGATCCATCATGGCTTCTTCCATAAATCATATTCATTTCATAATCAATCCTTTATTACATCCTTGCTTTCTTCAAAATTCCAACTCAAAAGTAATTTATTACAAATGTTGCCACCCACATTGTTCGGTATGTGCGAGCATTTCTGCCAACATTATACATCTATCTCTCTTGGAGATATTTTAGTTCCACTCGAACTTTCCGAGGTGCTCCTTGAAATCATCCATCTTTTGCTTCATCATGGTGGTCATGAGCTTCATCTCCATCATCTCCGCGCGTACCTCACTCAGGTATTCCTAGGTATGACGGAGTCTTGCTTCAAGTATTTCTCCAATCTGACGTATGGCTTTCATGGCAGCTTCACGAACAGCATCAAAGAAGGTTGCTCGTGGTACACGTGAAATGAAAAAGTATTGCCCCATAGTGTTTGGACAAACTCCTTTCACATGGTGGAGGTGTACTTTCACATACCAAAGTTCCACTCCACTTTCCATGAATGGGTAGCCTTTGTAGACTGCATCCCCTTCAAGATGAATGTGCTTCATCATGTCCTTCAGGATTTTCGGGTAATCATGATCACTGGTCAGGGTCATGATCGTTTCTGGGCCCTTGAGGAATGACTCGTAGAGACTTGCCATCTGCAGGTGTCAGTAAATAGGTACTCAGAGGAATGTATGTGTCTCCTTGGTAATCATGGTACACTCCTACTCAATGGATCATGTGGGTTTACCGATTACTACCACACTTGAAATGAATTATACTCATGCCTGCATAGACCATATTTTCTCATATCCTCATAATGTTGAGAGATCTTTGCTCGTAGAGAAACAACGCATACATTTTCAACATAGGCAATCATGAGACAATAAATTCCATTTATTCATGATGTTATTACAATCTCAGGGACTTCTATTACAAAAATTTCACTCCATGATCTCAATGAAAAACAAGAGTGCTTTGGATCACACTTATTGCCCTTGTCAAAACTTAACTACTCCATTCTAGCTTTCTCCCTTTGCGGACAATCGCTAGCAAAATGTCCTGCTTCCTTGCAACGAAAGAAAATGAGTTCTCACAAGTCTCGAGGCTTCTTAGCTTTTGCTTTTGCTCCTTGGATTTCCGGCTTCCTTCCTGAGCACATGTATTTGTGGTGGCCAAATTCCATACACTTGTAACATCTGACATGACTCAGGTCTATATCTGCAGAGATTTGGCTCTTCCGGGGGTACTTTTTCTTCTTTCTGGACTCCTTCATTTTGGCCAGTTCTTCTATTTCGAGTGGATCAAACTCCACTTCTTCCGTCGGGAAGTTTACCAGATAGTCTTGGCTTCTCTTCGTGCAATCCTGTGAATAATGTCCTTCTTCTCCACATGAGTAGCATGCATTGGAGAAAAATCTGGTCAGACCTTGTCCATCAGGGTCTTCAATATTTTCGTTCATCACCGGTCCTTCTAGAATCTTCTTCTTGAGGGTTTCCGTCACTGCATCTTTCTGCTGCTAGACAACTTGTTGCACCTTGGGGTAAATGTGACACTGAGCTGGGTAGTGGGTGGTTCCTTCACAAAGGAAACAAGTCACCTGACTAGTTGGGCACTCCTCAGCTGGGTGATTTCCTTCACAATGAGTGCATCCATCCTTGTGTTCTTCCTGGGTGTGTCCTATTTCTCCACAGATCTTGCATGCACAAGTCTTCTCCTTCGGATTGTCATAGCACTTCTGAATAAGTCGGGATCTTAACAGAGTGTTCTTGAATTTGTCCCAAGTTTCTGCTCCACTAAATCCTTGTATGGCATGGTGCATTTTCCACCATATGGCAGCACTTTGTGTAAAGTACTAAAGAGTGTGTTCCACTTCATACTTCCTTGAGATCAGGTTGCTCCCGAAGTGGTTCTCCATCTTCTGAATCCATATATCAGCCTCCAGCTGGGTCATTGGTCCAGAGACTACAAGTCCCGCTTCATACTCCATCTGGTAGGGTTGAGGTTTTGGGGATGAGACGGGTAAGAGAGGGAGGGAGAACCACACAATAAAAACAATATTTTTGAGAATAGGTTTTAGTTGTGGCTGTCGGAAAACACACACCAATGACGGCTCACAAATCATCGTATCTAACGTGGGTACATAAAAAGGGGTTTGGACTTCTAATGGTCATATAATTATTCGAACACTTTAGGGTCTTCGAGTTCTTCAGGTCTTGAGAGTCTACTGTTGGTGTAGCTTCAATTCTTCAAACGCGTGGTGAAATCCTCTTTACTTTGAAGTGGGAGTCGGTTGATCCTTCACGTAGTCAAAGGGGAAAGGGCATTGTCTAACTATTGGAGGTGAGAGAGAACGTTTGATTAAATCAGAAGGGATGAGAAGTAAAGGATGTTCTTGAAAATAAAATTTTTTTGAGAGATTCTTCCCTAAGGGATTTCCAGTTTCTAGGGTCACGTCCTACAGTCAACATGTGCTCTGATACCATTTCTGTAGCGACCCGACTCAAGACGAGTCAAGCCTCTGTGTTTCTGTGCCATCCCTGGATCAGTATGCTGGCACACACAGTACATCAATGTATATATCAAAGTGCAATCACATGTAAATAGCGTAAAACTGATATATACCTTAATTATTTCAGCGGAAGCAGTCAAGGGAGTGGAGTCCCAATAAACACCAACAGCAAGTTGAGTGTAGACCGTAACCCTGAATCGTACTCTTACTCGTCGAAGAAAAATATCTGCAACATAAGACGTTGCAGCCGTGTAGGTCAGCATATTGAATATGCCGGCAAGTCACATAAGAGAGGGGTGAAAAGTAATCATCTATACTATATGCATATATGGAAGGTGGGGCTATAAGATTTTTGTGAAAAGCAAGTTTTCTCCTACATCAAGAGAGGGCTAAAAGCAAAATGTTACTACATTGTTGGTTGTAACGAGATGGTTCCACCAACCAATTCTCGTACCCGAGTTGTCAATAATTACCCTCATCAAATATATTTAATGGTGTTGAGAAATCCAGATAACTTCAGTTCCTTTGGCTCAAGTTGTCCATGACTGTGGGCACGGCTAATCGACTAGGTTTGAGTACTCTGCAGAGTTTTGCACATGTTCCCCACAAGATTTGATCGCCTCTGTGTATGTCCTCGCACTTCAGGGTGTTTGAAGACCGGATGATCAAAACATGGTCTTTCAACGGGTCCCTCTGAATCCATGTCGGTGCCCATCCAATCCTACCGTTCTTCTACATCTGCTAGCATCGCCTGTCCAGAGTCGCAGCGTTGTCCAACCAAGCCAGAGCCCATAATGACTTGTGGCTGTGCAGTAAGCCTTGGGTCTTGAAAATATCCGTCCGTCCCTTTGAGCCTGGGTGAAGCTTTCCGCAGGATGTCATGGCCGTCCCGAGCATCCCGGGTCATCCACTGGTTTCTCCAGGGAGCCAATCAACCGTCCTTCACCCAGAGTTGCATTGCGTTCGAGGTCTTGAAAAGTCTTGTCTTAACCGGTCTTGATTATTTAATCAACCTCGCATCACTCGTGTTATACACTCAACCGAAATCCCGTCTACTCAAGCATAGCAATATGAAAATTGTCGTCCCGGGGCCAAGTATCGTGGTTGTTGTGTGCCTACCACATGATACTACAATCTATACTAAAATTTCCAAGTACCAAAGCAGCATGCAATTGGGCATAGGATGGTAGAACTACGATGCATAAAACATAGGTGATAGTATGAATAAAGTGGCTTGCCTGGTGATGTTGACGAAGAAGAATTTCTCGAGAAATAACTTGATAGACTACTCGTCACTCTCCGATGAAATCTATATAACAAACATATCATTCACATAAGCACTAATACTAGCAATCATTCTAGCAATCAAAACAAAAGAGAGAGCGAATAAGAATCCGAAAGAAACTTCACTTAAGTTAGGAGTCTTCTACTACATCAAACACTAAATGGTTTTTGTCAAACAGAAAATAAAAACAAGGAACTAAGATATAAATTTAGCTAAGATAAAATAGCGTATTTTTCACAAAACTTTTTCAAAGTATTTCCAGACGGGATTTGAAACAGTGGAGAAACCAATTGCAAGTTACTAAGGAACTAGAATTGATTTCATGATAACAAATAAAAATAAAATCAACACTTGTTGCAAAACTACTGTTAACTAACATAAACAAAACAATAATCTTTCTGAAATATAAAAGAAAATTTGTGATCTACTGGAAAAATAATAAACCTCATTGGTGTTGTGGATCAAAAGTTATGATCAAAAGAAAATTGAAACTCTCTCTGTTTTGGAACTAAAACAGAAAAAGGAAAAACTAATTTGTGGACAGGGGGTCCACACGGCGCTCTCTGATTGGCTAAGGGGGTGAGTGCTGCGGGGAAAACTAACAAACGGCCGCTATTTAACTAATTCGCTTCGGCTAAACTTAAGTGAAAGAAAACCGATCGGTTTTATCTAAAAGACCGAAGGGGTAACTGCTTTTTAATGTACACGGTTGGATCTAGATCTAACGGTAAAACTACACAATACAGAAAAACAAAACAAGTAAAAGAAAAAAAGGAAGGAGGAGTTATCTCCCGTGGATGAACACAGCAGGCGCTGCTCCAGCGATGGGGAGCTGCGCCGGCGAGGGGCGAGGTCGCCGGCGGGGGGGTGCAGGGGGAGGCGAGGGGGATGGAGAGGGGTGCAGGGGGGCGACAGGAGGAGCAGGGGCTTCCTGGTCGGGGCGATGTGGAGGAGGCCGCAGCTCCGGCGAGGCTGCAGGGCGAGGGGAGTGCGGTGGAGCGGTGGGGGAGGTGGGCGTGGGATGGTGCCGCGGGGTAGGGGTGGCGGCAGGGGGGTACTAGGGAGGCCTCGACACAGGGTATGGGAGGCGACAGAAGGTTTCCTGTGGCCGGCTCCAGCGAGGTTCACAGGGGAGGAGGAGGAGGAGGTGGGGAGAGGCGGCGGTTACAACGGGAATGGAACGAGGAGGATCGGGGCCTTCTTATAGGGGCGACGGGAGAGGCTAGGAGGGAAAGGACTTCGCGAATCCCGGAGGTGAGGATTTCTCTGTCCATAGCTAAGGAAGGTCCTGTGCACGTGAGGAAGGAGATAAAGGAAGAAGAAGATCCTGTTGGGCCAGTTTTTGGAAAGGTCTTAATGGGCCACCGTTTATTTCCATTTAAACACGATTTCTTTCCTTTTTCAAAACTAGGAAACTAAAACGATAAAAGGGAAATCAAATCAATTCGGAATATAGAGTTTCTATATACTAAAATTATCAGAAAAATAAAATCTAAATGATGGGCATTTTTTCCATGACCAAAATAAAAACTTAAAAAAATGTTTTTCCAAAAAAATCCCTAAAAGCATTATTTCTTTTTGCAATGATTTTCTCAAATTAAATTTTATTTTTCCTTGGCTCAAAATACTTCAACAAATGCCCCTGGCTCTGGAGGGTCATGTTCCTCCTCTCTTTTCTATTTCACAGAATATTATTCCCCGACATTTCTTGAGTGGAGGGAAAATAGAATTTGCAAATTAAAATCGAAGGAAATTCAAATGCCAACTCCATTCAAATTCTTTATAGTTGAAGAAGTCATGTCATCTTCTCTCATTGCTTTTAAAAGATTGAATTCGAATTCATCGGAGATGGGGAAAGTCATTTTATTCCCTCTCATTCAAAAGTTTTTGAAAAGTTTCAAATTTCACACAAGTTTCAATCACTCAAGCAAACAAACAAACAATCTAATAATTATTTTAACATTCCAAAATTTGGGATGTTACAGCACACGACAAAGAGTCTAGACCCTTTGCCGTCCGCGAGCAGACGACAACGTTTAGGAATTATCTAACGGTCGTCCCGCCCCCACCCCGCCCTCTCTCTCTCTCATACGGCCACTCTCTTCCACTCCTCTCCCCCGATGCCCACCGCCGCCACCACCGTCGCACCGCCGCCCCGGCGCCCCCGGTGCTGCCCCGGTGCCCCATAGCCCCCCCCCCCCCCCGCCGCCGCCCCACCGGCCCCGGCGCAGCCCCGATGCCCCACAGCCCCCCGGCGCCGCTGCCCACCGCCCCAGCGCCGCCCCGCAGCTTCAACACCCTCGGCATCGCCCCGCCGCCCCAGCACCCCCGGCCTCGCCGCCCACGATGCCACAGCCACTCGTGTCAGGGAGCCCCCACACCCCCTGCATTTTGGAGATAAGCATACATACTTTAAAATGTTGTTGATGATTGTGAAGGGTTCCTCCTGTTAGATTAATTAAGAGATATGTTGCTTGATGAATTGGCTAGCTCCTTTGTTATGTGGTTTCTCCTGTTAGATTAATTAAGAGGGTAGTGTTGGTTGGCTGTTGCATCTTCAAGGGTTATTGCTTTTGTTGTTTGTATATTATCTTCAATGTAATATCTTCAATGGCAGATAATAAGCTGGGGTCGGATTGTAGATGCTAGCTGCAGTCACAAACTCACCTTTGTGGAATTCTATATAATATCTTCAATGTACTATCAAAAAAGAAAAGGTTGCACACATTCATAGAATCCCAGATTAACATATAGAAAATTTATGCCAGTCAGCAATTGTTTTTGTTGTTTGTATATTACTAGAGTTAGTAAATACATTAACATGAGCAAACTATATGACGACACTTCGATCTAGAATACGATATTTCTCGTATCAGCTTAACCTCCTCACCTTGGGCATATAAAGATCTGTTATTTCTCCAAAAGATTGAAAATGCCTATTCAAACAATGTCAACTCTTAGACAAGTTACTACACTTAAGGTTATGTAAATCAACAATAACAAAATGTGTACTTGAACTAACCTGCAAAACATTGACTCATCCACCGACTATGGAATCCGAGCAACAAATATCTCCAAAATGCAATCTTGTAGGTTGCCACCTAAATGCTCATTGGACTATGCCATGGACATGAAGACATTTATTGTAGTGGCAAATCTTACGTAGCGATGCTCGCTTTGTTCATTGTATATCATCTCTGTTATGTAACAATGTTATGCATATTTGTTATGGAACTATGCTATGGATATGTGTTATGGAACTATGCTATGGATTGTAGTTGTTCTTATTGTAGTTGTTGTAGTAGTTGTTGTTGTAGTGGTTGATGTTATTGTAGTTGTTATTTAGTTCTTAGCTTTTCAAATTTTTTATGTTGTACTAATTTCTTTTAATCTTTATCATGGCAGGTCAGCAGTATGTTGTACTAACTCCCGAGCGGCATCGCACGACACTTCTCCAAGGTAACCGTCTCCAAACAAAGCCGACACGAGCAACCCTGGTGTTTCTCCTCCTTGATGACCACGATGGTAAGTCTTCTCTAGTTCATTTTTCACATATTTAGATAATTTAGCTCCCAGAAGAGGAGAAGAGGAGAAGAAATAGATAAAATGAAAAGAAGGAAGAAGAAGAAGACGAGAAGAAGAAGGGGAAGGAGGAGGAGGAGATGAAGGAGGAGGAGGAGGAGAAGAAGGAGGAGAAGGTCCTTCTCCTCCTTCTCCTCCCTCTTCTTATTCTCCTCCTTCTCCTCCTTCTTCTTCTTCTCCTCCTTCTCCTTCTTCTTCTCTTCTTGGTTCTTATCTTTCTTCCTCTACGTAGCTTATTTTCCCCCAACAAAGAAATACTTAGCTAATTATCCTCCAAAATGACATAATTAGCTTAGTTAGGGTAAAAACATCATAAGAACCTTGGTTAGCTCACAACTTAGCTAATTATCCCCCCAAAAGACATAATTAGCTTATTAGCTCCAAAATGGCCTATTTAATAAAAATGACCTATACTTAGCTAAGTGCTCTCCTAAATACCATAATAAGGCCTAAGAGAAGAAGAGAACAAGAAAAATTAAGAAGGAGAAGAAGAGAAAAAAGAAGAAAAGAAGAATAAGTAGAAGAATAGGATAAAGAAAAATAAAAATAGAAATAAGAGGAAGAAGAAGAAGAGGAGAAGAAGAGGAGTAGGAGGAGGCGGAGAAGAAGAAGAAGAAGAGGAGAAGAGGATAAGAAACAGGAAAAATGAAAAGAAGGAAGAAGAAGAAGAAGAAGAGAAGAAGAGGAGAAGAAGAAGGAGAACGAGACCTCCTTCGTCTCCTTATTCTCCTTCTTCTCTCCTCCTTCTTCTTCTCCCTCCTTCTTCTCCTTCTTATTCTCCTTCTTCTCTCCTCCTTGTTCTCCTTCTTCTTCTCCTCCTCCTTCTCCTTCTTCTTTTTCTTCTCCTTCTTCTCTTCTTGCTTCTTCTCTTTCTTCTTCAATTTAGCTTATTTTCCCCAACAAAGGCATACTTAGCTAATTATCCTACAAAATGACATAATTAGCTTAGTTAGGGTAAAAACATCAAAAGAACCTTGGTTAGCTCACAACTTAGCTAATTATCCTCCAAAATGACATAATTAGCTTAGTTAGCTCCAAAATGGCCTATTTAATAAAAAAAATGACCTATACTTAGCTAAGTTCTCTCCTAAATGACATAATAAGTCCTAAGAAAAGAAGAGAAGAAGAAAAAAAATAAGAAGGAGAAGAAGAGAAAAAATAAGAATAAGTAGAAGAAGAGGATAAAGAAAAATAGAAATAGAAATAATAGGAGGAAGAAGAAGAATAAGAGGAGGAAGAAGAGGAGAAGAGGAGGAGGAGGAGGAGGAGGAGGAGGAGGAGGATAAGAATAAGAAGAGGAGAAGAGGAGAAGAAAGAGGAAAAATGAAAAGAAGGAAGAAGAAGAAGAAGAAGAGAATAAGAAGGGGGAGGAGGAGGAGGAGAAGGATCCCTCCTTCTTCTCCTTCTTCTCTCCCCCTTCTTCTTCTCCCTCCTTCTTCTCCTTCTTCTCTCATCCTTCTTCTCCTCCTCCTTCTCTGTCTTCTTTTTCTTCTCCTTCTTCTCTTCTTTCTTCTTCTCTTTCTTCTTCAATTTATCTTATTTTCCCCAACAAAAACATACTTAGCTAATTATCCTCCAAAATGACATAATTAGCTTAGTTAGGGTAAAAACATCATACGAACCTTAGTTAGCTCAAAACTTAGCTAATTATCCTCCAAAATGACATAATTAGCTTAGTTAACTCCAAAATGGCATATTTAATAAAAAAAATGACCTATACTTAGCTAAGTTCTCTCCTAAATGACATAATAAGGCCTAAGAGAAGAAGAGAAGAAGAGAAAATAAGAAGGGGAAGAAGAGAAAAATGATGAGTAAGTAGAAGAAGAGGATAAAGAAAAACAGAAATAGAAATAAGAGGAAGAAGAAGAAGAGGAGGAGGAGGAAGAAGAGGATAAGAGGAGAAGGAGGAGGATAAGAAGAAGAAGAAGAAGAAGAAGAAGAAGAAGAAGAGGAGTAGAGTAGGAGAAAGAGTAAAAAGGAAAAGAAGTAAGAAGATGAAGAAGAGAAGAAGACGAGAAAAAGAAGGGAAGGAGGAGGAGGAGGAGAAGGATCCCTCCTTCTTCTCCTTCTTCTCTCCTCCTTCTTATTCTCCCTCCTTATTATCCTTCTTCTTCTCCTTCTTCTCTCCTCCTTCTTCTCCTTCTTCTTCTCCTCCTCCTTCTCCTTCTTCTTTTTCTTCTCCTTCTTCTCTACTTGCTTCTTCTCTTTCTTCTTCAATTTAGCTTATTTTCCCCCAACAAAGACATACTTAGCTAATTATCCTCCAAAATTACATAATTAGCTTAGTTAGGATAAAAACATCATAAGAACCTTGGTTAGCTCACTACTTAGCTAATTATCCTCCAAATGACATAATTAGCTTAGTTAGCTCCAAAATGGCTTATTGAATAAACAAATGACCTATACTTAGCTAAGTTATCTCCTAAATGACATAATAAGGCCTAAGATAATAAGAGAGGAATAAAAAATAAGAAGGAGAAGAAGAGAAAAAAAGAATAATAAGTAGAAGAAGAGGATAAAGAAAAATAGAAATAGAAATAAGAGGAAGAAGAAGAAGAGGAGGAATAAGAAGAGGAAGAAGAGGAGAAGAGAAGGAGGAGGAGGAGGAGAAGAAGAACAAGAAGACGAGAAGAGGTGAAGAAATAGGAAAAATGAAAAGAAGGAAGAAGAAGAAGAAGAGAAAAAGAAGGAGGATAAGGAGCCCTCCTTCTTCTCCTTCTTCTCTCCTCCTTCTTCTTCTCCCTCCTTCTTCTCCTTATTCTTCTCCTCCTTCTTCTCCTTATTCTTCTCGTCCTCCTTCTCCTTCTTATTTTTCTTCTCCTTCTTCTCTTCTTGCTTCTTCTCTTTCTTCTTGAAATTAGCTTATTTTTCCCCCAACAAAGACATACTTAGTTAATTATCCTCCAAAATGACATAATTAGCTTAGTTAGTGTAAAAACATCATAAGAATCTTGGTTAGCTCACAACTTAGCTAATTATCCTCCAAGATGACATAATTAGCTTCCTTAGCTCCAAAATGGCCTATTTAATGAAAAATGACCTATACTTAGATAAGTTTCTCCTAAATGACATAATAAGGCCTAAGAGAAGATGAGAAGAAGAACAAAATAAGAAGGAGAAGAACAAAAAAATAAGAATAAGTAGAAGAAGAGGATAAAGAAAAATAAAAATAAAAATAAGAGGAAGAAGAAGAAGAAGAGGAGGAGGAAGAAGAGGAGAAGAGGAGGAGGAGGAGGAGGAGGAGGAGAAGAAGAAGAAGAAGAGAAGAGGAGAAGAAATAGGAAAAATGAAAAGAAGGAAGAAGAAGAAGAAGAGAAGAAGAAGAGAATAAAAAGGAGAAGGAGGAGGAGGACAGCCCTCCTTCTTCTCTTCTTCTCTCCTCCTTCTTCTTGTCCCTCCTTCTTCTCCTTCTTCTTCTCCTTCTTCTCTCCTCCTTATTCCCCTTATTCATATCCTCCTCCTTCTCCTTCTTCTTTTTCTTCTGCTTCTTCTCTTCTTGCTTCTTCTCTTTCTTCTTCAATTTAGCTTATTTTCCCCAACAAAGACATACTTAGCTAATTATCCTCCAAAATGACATAATTAGCTTAGTTAGGGTAAAAACACCATAAGAACCTTGGTTAGATAATTAAAATGACTACTTAAGCTCCTAAAAGACATTATAAGCTCAAAATGGCATAAGAACCTTTGTTAGCTCATTAATATTATATACTTAGCTTGGTTTCCTCTATAAGGACATAATTAGCCCATTTAGCTCCAAAAAGACATAGTTAGCTAATTTAGCTCCAAGAAGAGGAGAAGAGGAGAAATGAAAAGAAAGAAGAGAAAGAAGAAGAGAAAAGGAAGAGAAGGAGAAGGAGAAGAAGGAGGAAGAGAAGAAGAAGAGAAGGAGAAGGAGGAGGAGAAGGAGAAGGAGCCCTCCTTCTTCTCCTTCTTCTTCTCTCCTCCTTCTTCTCCTCCTTCTTATCCTCTTCTCCTCCTCCTTCTCCTTCTCCTTCTCCTCCCCTCCTCCTCCTCCTTATTCTTGATTTTCTTCTCCTTCTTCTCTTCTTGCTTCTTCTCTTTCTTCTTTAATTTAGCTTATTTGTCATATATATGTTGTTGTTCTTCTTCTTCTGACTTTCTTATTCCCATTTTGCGGATTGGATGTACTACATGCATGGAAGCTGGACTTGGAGTGCTTTAGTTATAGTTTTCGTTTGAGTTGATGAACAATGTGGAACTATATGTATATGTATATATGGATGTACAATATATGTGGAACTATATGTATGTATATATGGATGAAACTTTGTATGTGTTGGTTCTTTTGATATATGGGATGTACATTGATGAACAAATGGCATTGATGAACTTTATATGTATATCATATATGTGTTGTGACCTATATATAATATATGTGCTATGAATTATATATATATATATATATATGTATGTATGTGTGTGTGTGTGTGTTGTGAAATAGAAAAAATAAACAAAAATGTGACAATATTAGCTCTTTGTTGTCTGCCAGCTGATGGCAAAGGCCTTTGCCATGAGGCAGCTGATGGCAAAGGTGCCAAGTGGCACCCAGCTGTGCAACCTGGGCAGCAACAGCTGGCCATATGGTCAATTTGTCGTTCGCTGCCTCAGGAGGCTGACGGCAAAGTGGTAGGGAGGCACACGACAAATAAGCTGATTCCTGCGCTAGCCCAACTCTGTGTTGGCCCGTAGAAGCAGACAGCAAAGAGGGGGAGAGAAGCAGACGACAAAGAGGGGGAGGGAAGCAGACGGCAAAGCCTCCGTTAGCCCTAACGGAGGCGTCGCCTGTCAGCTGCCATCTCAAATTCTTTGCCGACTGCGTACTGACGGCAAATATCTTTGTCGTCCGCTTAGGGAAGGTTGACGGCAAAGAAGCTACAATGTCGTCATAAGCTGACGCAGAATCTTTGCCGACATGAGTTTTCTTTGTCGTCTGTGTATTACTCAATGCCGTCGGTGGAGTCCTCTTTGTCGTACGTTATGGCGGACGGCAAAGAACTTGATTCCTGTAGTGGAGGGAGGTGGATGGGTATGTACAGGCATCTCAAAAAATACAACCATTACAACATTATTGCCCAAGTCGGTCGAACCAAAGCATAAACTCAGTTACAGTGACTTGTGCAAAATGTGGCAAGTTTCGGCATTTTGGTGAGATGATATATAAAACTTGGTGAGTCCGATTTTGGCTGGCCTAGGAAGTTTCATAGACTCGGTGTCACCGATTTGCACAACTCGGAAATTCTAAATTTTATCAAATGGATACTAGTAAGTTGGTCACTGATTTCGGTTGCACCAAAATGGAACTTTGTTTCACTAAGAGGCTGGGTTTTGGCTTCTCAATTCTATCTGAGGAAAACTCGGTAGGGCCGAATGTGTAAACTCGGGGGCACCGAATTTAGGCTTTGGGGTTTGGATAGAGTATATTTGTGGGAGAATTCATGAGGGTTTTTGGTGGCTAAATCTAAGCACTCAAGCAACCAGATCCACAGATTCCTCATCTCCTTTTAATAATATTGGCTTTCCTATTGACTCAAATGTGATTTCTCACATAAAATGCAAAATGTTTAGTCTTGAAGCTTTTGCCAAATGATATTCCATGCATCTAGGGAATCTCCTCCCTTTCCTTTCTCAATGCATTCATTGGTCTTTTCCTCAAATATACTTGGTAAGAATCATTAGTCCAATGAAATATATGTTGTTATTAATTACCAAAACCACCTAGGGAGAAGTTGTGCTATCAGTGGTTGCTCAAGTCGAAGGAGATCAGGTATTGTGAACACTTTAGGGGCCTGGAGGTCTCAACCCCTGGGAGGGCCGCATTAATGTCGTGAGAGAACTACTTGAATTGGCGGTAGGATGAGGGCACTAGGCCCACCAAGAATGCACGCCACCTTGCAAGGCTCTTGATAGCCCATGTATCCTCATCAGGGAGATTCTCGTTGTTTCGGTGAGGGCATGGTGGAGCGGTGTTGGCCTGAGGGTTAGCCTGCTGTGGCTAGATCCACCAGCCTTGTCGGTAGTTGTTGTTGCCATTTTTATTATTGTGATCTCCCCAACAAACGTCACCGCGGCTACCGCCACGGCCCACGCCATGCTCGTTGCGGTTGTCGCACCTGTCCTGGCGGCTGTCGTAAAGCAGCTTAAGCTCTTGGCAGTCATCGGTGTTGTGGGAGTGTATGTTGTGGTAGGCGCAGAAGGGACGATCATCCTTCTTGGCCTCATTGTGATCACGTTTGTGGTTCTACTCGGGCTCGTCCACGAGCATGGCGGTGCCCTTGTGCTTGACATCTTTGCCCTTGGTCTTCATAGTGTCGGGAACTACATCAGGGTCGTTGTGGGCTAAGAGGCAGCCCTCCTCAGCCTTGGCACACCTGTCAGCGAGGTCGAACAGTGCAACCATGGTGTCGAGCTCGTTGTTGATGGGGAGCTTCTCTAGCATCCCGACATCTATGATGCCTCGGGAGAACACGGAGATGATCACAGTGTCGTAGGCACAAAGGGTCTTGTTTCGCACTTGGCTGAAGTGCTAGATGTACTTGCGGATGGTCTCGCCAGGGCATTGGTGCACGACGTGCACGACGTGCAGGTCATTGAGCATGTGACATGACGCTAATACTTGCCCTTGAATTTGGCGACTAAGTATCAACACATTTCGGATCACGAGGAGATGGAAGCCTCGGGAAGGTTCATCAACTATGAGCGCGTGACATCCTTGAGGGTTGATATGTACATTTTGCATCATGATTTGCTACTGTTATTTGTAGTGTTTTTATGCATTATACCACTTTATGGAGTAATTCTAATGCCTTTTTTCTCATAATATGCAAGGTTTACACCAAGAGGGAGAATGCCGACACATGGAATTCTGGACCTGAAAAAGCTACATCATACATACCTATTCTGCACATCTCCAAATGGGCTGAAACTTCACGGAGAATTTTTATGGAATAAATTAAAAAATACTAGGAGAAAGAAGTACCACATTGGGCTGCGAGGTGGCCACTAAGCAACAGGGCATGCGAGCACCCCTGGCGTGCCCTGATGGGTAGTGGGCCATGATACGTCCATTTTGCATCATGTTTTCATGTTGATATTTATCGCTTCTTGGGATGTTATTTCACTTCAGGGTACAATTCTTATGCCTTTTCTCTCTTATTTTGCAAGGTTTACATGAAGAGGGAGAATGCCGGCAACTGGAATTCTGGCCTGAAAGTGGAGCAAAGTTGAGATACCTATTCTGCGCAACTCCAAACGCCATAAAAATCAACGAGGATTTTTTCTGGATTTATAAAAAATACTAGGTCGAAGAAGTGCCACACGGGCGCCAGGGGTTCGCCACAAGCTTGCACGGCTAGGCCACCCCCCTAGGTCGCGCCATGAGGGCTTGTGGGCAACCAGCTGGCCCACTTGCCCCCCTCTTTTGCTATATGAAGGGTTTCGTCCAGGAAAAAATCAAGGAGGAGCTTTTTCGTGGTTTCGCCGCCGCCACGAGGTGGAACTTGAGCATAACCAATCTAGAGCTCCGGCAGGACCATCCTGCCAGGGAAACTTCCCTCCCGGAGGGGGAAATCATCGCCATCGTCATCACCAACACTCCTCTCAACGGAGGGGACTCGTCACCATCAACATCTTCAACAGCACCATCACATCTCCAAACCCTAGTTCATTACTTGTAACCAATCTCCGTCTGGCGACTCCGATTGGTACTTGTAAGGTTGCTAGTAGTGTTGATTACTCTGTGTAGTTGATGCTAGTTGGATTATTTGGTGGAAGAGTTTATGTTCAGATCCTTGATGCTACTCATTACCTCTCTGGTCATGAATATGATTATGCTTTGTGAGTAGTTACTTTTGTTCCTGAGGACATGGGATAAGTCATCCTAATAGTAGTCATGTGAATTTGGTATTCGTTCGATATTTTGATGTGTTGCATGTTGTTTTTCCTCTAGTGGTGCTATGTGAACGTCGACTACATAACACTTCACCATTATTTGGGCCTAGAGGAAGGCATTGGGAAGTAGTAAGTAGATGATGGGTTGCTAGAGTGACAGAAGCTTAAACCCTAGTTTATGCGTTGCTTCGTAAGGGGTTGATTTGGATCCACTAGTTTAATGCTATGGTTAGACTTTGTCTTAATTCTTCTTTTGTAGTTGCGCATGCTTGCGAGAGGGGTTAATCATAAGTGGGATGCTTTTCCAAGTAAGGGTAGTACCCAAGCGCCGGTCCACCCACATATCAAACTATCAAAGTAACGAATGCGAATCATATGAACATGATGAAACTAGCATGACAGAAATTCCCGTGTGTCCTTGGGAGCGTTTTTCCTCCTATAAGACTTTGTCCAGGCTTGTCCCTTGCTACAAAAGGGATTGGGCCACTTTGCTGCACCGTTGGTACTTTTGTTACTTGTTTCTTGCTACGATTCATCTCACTACACAATCACTTGTTACCGGCAATTTTAGTGCCTGCAAATTTTACCTTGCTGAAAACCACTTTTCAGATCCTTGTGCTCCTCGTTGGGTTCGACACTCTTACATATAGAAAGGACTACGATTGATCCCCTATACTTGTGGGTCATCAACGTCTTATCCTTCAAAGATAAAGGAAAGACCTTCCTCTTGACCTCATCCTCGGGCAAACCTGCAAGCTTAAATAAACTACAAACTTCATCTACATAGATTAGATGCAAGTCTGGATGGGATGTTGGTGATGAGAGGAGTGTTGGTGATGATGATGGCGACGATTTCCCCCTCCGGGAGGGAAGTTTCCTCGGCAGGATCGTCCTGCCGGAGCTCTAGATTGGTTCTGCTCAAGTTCCGCCTCGTGGCGGCGGTGAAACCACGAAAAAGCTCCTCCGTGATTTTTTCCTGAACGAAACCCTCCATATAGCAAAAGAGGGGGTAGTGGGCCAATGGGCTTCCCACAAGCCCCTATGGCGTGGCCTGGGGGGTGGCCGCGACGTGCAGGCTTGTGGGCACCCCCTGGTGCCCCTCTGGCACTTCTTCAACCCAGTATTTTTGATAAATTGGGGAAAAAATCCCCGTTGATTTTCACGGCGTTTGGAGTTGCGCAGAATAGGTATCTCAACTTTGCTCCACTTTCAGGCCAGAATTCCAGTTGCCGGTATTCTCCCTCTTCATGTAAACCTTGCAAAATAAGAGAGAAAAGGCATAAGAATAGTACCGTGAAGTGCAATAACAGCCAAAGAAACGATAAATATCAACATGAAAACATGATGCAAAATGGACGTATCAGGCGTTGACATGGTATAGGCTATGTGATGATACTGGATCATGGAACTACAATCGGTTGAAATTGGAATTTCATCAAAAGTTTTATCCTATGCATTTAGTACATCGTGATCGGAATTATATTTACAATTTTTGGCCTCGTGACAGAGAAAGCATCGCTCAAGCTTGGGGGAGGCTTAAATCAATGCTATATTCATGCCCCAATCATGAGCTCTTGAGAGAAATTATCATTCAGAACTTCTATGCTCGGCTTTCTCATGATGATCGCACCATGCTTGACACTTCTTGTACCGGTTCTTTTATGAAGAGAGATATTGACTTCAAATGGAATTTATTGGAGAGAATTAAACGCAACTCTGAAGATTGGGAGCTTGAAGAAGGTAAGGAGTGACGTATGAATTTCACGTTTGATTGCGTTAAATCCTTTGTTGAGACAAATACCTTTAGTGATTTTAGCGCTAAGTATGGACTTGGCTCTGAGATAGTAGCTTCATTGTGTGAATCTTTTGCTGCTCATATTGATCTCCCCAAAGAGAAGTGGTTTAAATATCATCGTCCTTTAGAAGTCAATGTAGTTAAACCCACTCCATTTGAAGAGAAAGTCATTGCCTATAATGATCATGTTGTTCCCAGTGCTTACATTGAGAAACCACCTTTCCCTGTTAGGATAAAGGATCATTCTAAAGCTTCAACTGTGATACGTAGAGGCTATATTAGAACTCCTACACCCCCCTGAGCAAATTAAAGTTGAACATAGCATTGCTATTATCAAAGATCTTCTGTCCAACGATGTTGAGGGACATAATATTCACTTCTGTGAAGATGCTGCTAGAATTGCTAAACCTCAAGTTAGAGACAAACATAGGCATGTTGTTGGCATGCCTGTGGTTTCTGTTAAGATAGGAGATCATCGTTATCATGGTTTATGTGACGTGGGTGCTAGTGTTAGTGCAATACCTCAATCCTTATACGATGAAATCAAAGATGAGATTGGACCTCTTGAGATAGAGCCTATTGATGTCACTATTCAGCTTGCCAATAGAGATACTATCTGCCCTGTGGGAATTGTTAGGGATGTTGAAGTCTTGTGTGGTAAAACAAAGTATCCTGCTGATTTCCTCATTCTTGCTACCGCACAAGATAGCTTTTGTCCCATCATATTTGGTAGACCTTTTCTCAATACTGTCAATGCTCATATTGATTGTGAGAAGCAAACTGTCACTGTTGGCTTTGAAGGTGTGTCACATGAGTTCAATTTCTCTAAGTTTGGTAGACAACCTCATGAAAAGGAGTTGCCTAGTAGGGACGAAACTATTGCCTTAGCTTCTATTGTCGTGCCTCCTACTGATCCCTTAGAGCAATACTTGCTTGAGCATGAAAATGGTATGCATATGGATGAAAGGGATGAGATAGTGTTCGAGCTTAAACAGTGGCCAGATACTCTTAAGTATGCTTATCTTGATGAAAAAGAGATATATCCTGTTATTATTAGTGATAGCCTCTCAGAACATGAAGAAAAGAAGTTACTAAAAACTCTAAGGAAGCACCGTGCTGCTATTGGATATACTCTTGATGATCTTAAGGGCATTAGTCCTACTCTATGTGAGCACAAGATTAAAACTGATCCTAACTTCAAACCAGTTGCTGATCATCAAAGGAGATTGAATCCTAAGATGAAAGAAGTAGTAAGAAAAGAAATACTAAAGCTCCTGGAATCGGGTATCATTTATCATGTTGCTCACAGCGATTGGGTGAGTCCGGTGCATTGTGTCCCTAAAAAGGGAGGCATTACCGTTGTCCCTAATGATAAGGATGAATTGATCCCACACAGGATTATTACTCGCTATAGGATGGTGATCGATTTTAGGAAACTGAATAAAACCACTAGGAAAGATCATTACCCTTTGCATTTTATCGACCAAATGCTAGAAAGGTTGTCCAAACACACACACTTCTGCTTTCTAGACGGTTATTCTGGTTTCTCCCAAATACCAGTTGCACAATCTGATCAGGAGAAAACCACTTTCACCTGCCCTTTCGGTACCTTTGCTTACAGACGTATGCCTTTTGGCTTATGTAATGCACATGCCACCTTTCAAAGATGTATGATGTCTATATTCTCTGACTTTTCTGGAAAGATTGTCGAGGTTTTCATGGATGACTTCTCCATTTATGGGTCTTCCTTTGATGATTTCCTCAGCAACCTTGATCAAGTCTTGCAGAGATGTAAAGACACCAATCTTGTCTTGAATAGGGAGAAGTGCCACTTTATGGTTAATGAAGGCATCGTCTTAGGACATAAAATTTCTGAAAGAGGTATTGAAGTCGATAAGGCTAAGGTTGATGCAATCGAGAAAATGCCATACCCCAGAGATATCAAAGGGATAAGAAGTTTCCTTGGTCATGCTGGTTTCTATAGAAGGTTCATTAAAGACTTCTCTAAGATTTCTAGGCCTCTTACCAATCTCTTGCAAAAGGATATTCCTTTTGTCTTTGACGATGATTGTGAGGAAGCCTTCTAAATACTTAAGAGGGCTTTGATAATTGCACCTATTGTTCAACCACCTGATTGGAACTTACCTTTAGATATCATGTGTGACGCTAATGATTATGTTGTTGGTGCTGTTCTAGGGCAAAGAGTCGATAAAAAGTTGAATGTTATTCACTACGCTAGTAAAACTCTAGACAGTGCCTAGAGAAACTATGCTACTACGGAGAAGGAATTTTTAGCAGTCGTGTTTGCATGTGAAAAGTTCAGGTCTTACATAGTTGATTCCAAAGTAACTATTCACACTGATCACGCTGCCATTAAGTACCTCATGGAGAAGAAAGACGCTAAACCTAGACTTATCAGATGGTTTCTCTTGCTACAATAATTTGATTTGCACGTTGTCGGCAGAAAGGGTGCTCATAACCCAGTAGCAGATAACTTGTCTAGGTTGGAGAATGTTCTTGATGACCCACAACCTATTGATGATAGCTTTCCCGATAAGCAACTGAATGTCATCAATGCTTCACGTAGTGCACCGTGGTATGCTGATTATGCAAACTATATCGTTGCCAAATATATACCACCTAGTTTCACATACCAGCAAAAGAAGAAATTCTTCTTTGACTTGAGACATTACTTTTGGGATGATCCTCACCTTTATAGGGAAGGAGTAGATGGTGTTATTAGACATTGTGTACCTGAACATGAACAGGGACAGATCCTACCAAAGTGTCACTCCCAGGCCTACGGAGGACACCATGCGGGACATAGAACTGCACACAAGGTATTGCAATCAGGATTCTATTGGCCCACTCTCTTTAAGGATGCCCATAAGTTTGTCTTCTCTTGTGACGAATGTCAAAGAATAGGTAATATTAGCAAACGTCAGGAAATGCATATGAACTATTCACTTGTCATTGAACCATTTGATGTATGGGGCTTTGATTATATGGGACCTTTTCCAAAATCCAATGGGTATACTCACATCTTAGTTGCTATTGATTACGTCACTAAGTGGGTAGAAGCTATCCCCACTAGTAGTGCTGATCACAACACCCCTATTAGGATGCTGAAAGAAGTTATCTTCCCTAGATTTGGAGTCCCTAGATATCTTATGACCGACGGTGGTTCACACTTCATTCATGGTGCTTTCCGTAAAACGCTTGCTAAGTACGATGTCAACCACAGAATTGCGTCTCCCTATCACCCTCAGTCCTGTGGCCAAGTAGAGCTAAGTAATAGAGAGATTAAAATGATTCTGCAAAAGACTATCAACAGGTCTAGAAAGAATTGGTCTAAGAAGCTCGATGATGCACTGTGGGTCATTTACCTCTTGAGCTAGAGCATAAAGCTTATTGGGCAATCAAAGAGCTCAACTTTGATTTCAAACTTGCCGGTGAGAAGAGGTTATTTGATATTAGCTCGCTTGATGAGTGGAGAATTCAGCATATGAGAATGCCAAGCTGTTCAAAGACAAGGTTAAGAGGTGGCATGATAAGAGAATACAGAAGCGTGAGTTCAATGTAGGTGATTATGTCTTGCTATATAACACTCATTTAAGATTCTTTGCAGGCAAGCTTCTCTCTAAATGGGAAGGTCCCTATGTTGTTGAGGAAGTATACCATTCCGGTGCTATCAAGATCAACAACACGGAAGGTAATTGTCCAAGAGTTGTAAATGGGCAGAGAATCAAGCATTATATCTCACGCACTCCCATAAATGTTGAAAGCAATATCATCAATACCATAACTCCGGAAGAATACCTAAGGGACATTTATCAGCCTGTATCAGACTCAGAAAATGAAGAGGTATGTGATTCCGTAAGAAAACATAGTCCAAAACTTTTCTAGTGGGAATTTTTCTCCGTTTTGGAATATTTGAAAAAATACAAAAATTGGAAGTAGTTCGGAAAGTGCGCAAGGAGGCGACAAGCCTGCACGGCGCGGGCCCACCCCCTGGCCGCGCCGTGAGGGCTTGTTTCCACCTCGTGCGCCTCCCGGACTCCGTTTTCATGCGTGGTACTCCTTCTGGTCTGGAAAAAATCATTATACATACTCCCGTTTGGTCTGACCCCTGCATCACGAAGATTTCCTCTGTTTTTCGTTTCGATCCTGTTTTGTGCCGCAGATCTAGGTCAATATGTCTTCTCAGGATTTAGAGGGGGAGAGCTATGTGGCTGATTACCTCGCTAACCCCAAGGTCTACAGGGACTTGAATCCTTATGGCTGGACCACTGATGATGAAGAAGATTATGATCCGAAAGGGAAGGAACAAACAAGTTCCAATGAAGAGGAGGCTCCTCTACCTCAACCTGGACACACTCATGTGGAGTTCAAGAAGTCGAGCCTCCCTGACTCAAGGAAGAAGCCTAAGACCTTGTTTATCCCTTCTCGTTTCTTCCAGGAGAGTAAGCAGGAATTATGCCAAAGGGTGTTGAAGCTTAAAGAGGAAAATGATGATCTGAGGGAGCAGAATTTTATGCTCAAGTGGAAATTAAACAAACTCAAGACCTCTCCAACAACTCCACCACCATCACCACCAAAGCAAGACAACTAAACATTGGTATGGGCAATCCCCTTGGCTTGTGCCGAGCTTGGGGGAGTTGCCCCGGTATCGTATCACCATCACATCTTTTACCTTTACCTTTGTTTTTAGTTTTCCTTTTCAGTTTTCTCTTTCTCTAGTAGATTAAAAGTCTTTGTGTTTTAGTCTTTAGTTTTGCTTTGTGTCACCCCCGATGTATTCGAGCTCGTGATCCATATAATAAAGAGTGTCTTAGTTGAAGGGCTTTGCCTCTTGCCATGATCAAAAGAGTGAGAATAGAACAAAAGCATGAAAGATCATGTAATGATCTTATGAAAAGTGATAGCTTCACATATCAAAAGAATGAGGATTGAAACTTGTTGAGGGTAGGCAAACGTAGACCTTGGTCATGGTTGCAATTAATAGGAAGTGATAAAGAAGGAGAGGTTCACATATAAATATATCATCTCTAACACCATCTATGATTGTGAACACTCACTAAACTATTGCATGCCTAGAAGTAGATGTTGGACAAGGAAGACAACATAATGAATTGTGTTTGCTTGGCTTCGAACAATGTTATATGATTAGAGATCCCTTAGAATGTGACGATTGCTTCCACCTCATATTAGACAAAACCTTCCGCACCAAGTAGAGATACTACTTGTGCATCCAAAAACCTTCAAACCAGTTTTGTCATGAGTGTCCACCAAACCTACCTATGGATTGAATAAGATCCCTCAAGTAAGTTGTCATCGATGCAAGCAATAAAAATTTCTCTCTAATATGTATGATCTATCAGTGTGTGTAAAATAAGCATTATACGAACCTGTGATGAGGAAGACATAAAAGCGACAGACTGCATAATAAAGTTCTTTATCACAGGAGGCAATATAAAGTGACGTTCCACCGCATATTTTGCATCATATTTTCATGTTGATATTTATCACTTCTTGGGATGTTATTTCACTTCATGGTACAATTCTTATGCCTTTTCTCTCTTATTTTGCAAGGTTTACATGAAGAGGGAGAATGTCGGCAACTGGAATTCTGGCCTGAAAGTGGAGCAAAGTTGAGATACTTATTCTGCGCAACTCCAAACGCCGTAAAATCAACGAGGATTTTTTTCTGGATTTATAAAAAATACTGGGTCGAAGAAGTGCCAGAGGGGCGCGGGGGGTTGGCCACAAGCCTGCACGGTGCTGCCACCCCCCAGTTCGTGCCATGAGGGCTTGTGGGCAACCTGCTGGCCCACTTGCTCCCATATTTTGCTATATGAAGGGTTTCGTCCAGGAAAAAATCAAGGAGGAGCTTTTTCGTGTTTCGCCGCCGCCACGAGGCGGAAATTGAGCAGAACCAATCTAGAGCTCCGTCAGGACGATCCTGGTGGGGAAACTTCTCTCCCGGAGGAGGAAATCGTCGCCATCGTCATCACCAACACTTCTCTCATCGGAGGGGACTCGTCACCATCAACATCTTCATCATCACCATCTCATCTCCAAACCCTAGTTCATCACTTGTAACCAATCTCCGTCTCGCGACTCCGATTGGTACTTGTAAGGTTGCTAGTAGTGTTGATTACTCTTTGTAGTTGATGCTAGTTGGATTATTTGGTGGATGAGTTTATGTTCAGATCCTTGATTCTACTCATTATCTATCTGGTCATGAATATGATTATGCTTTGTGAGTAGTTACTTTTGTTCCTGGGGACATGGGATAAGTCATGCTGATTGACAGAAGCTTAAACCTTAGTTTATGTGTTGCTTCGTAAGGGGCTGATTTGGATTCACTAGTTTAATGCTATGGTTAGACTTTGTCTTAGTTCTTCTTTCATAGTTGCGGATGCTTGCGAGAGGGGTTAATCATAAGTGGGATGCTTGTCCAAGTAAGGGCAGTACCCAAGTGCCGGTCCACCCACATATCAAACTATCAAAGTAACGAACGCGAATCATATGAACATAATGAAACTAGCATGACATAAATTCCCGTGTGTCCTCGGGAGCGTTTTTCCTCCTATAAGACTTCGTCCAGGCTTGTCCCTTGCTACAAAAGGGATTGGGCCACTTTGCTGCACTGTTGCTACTTTTTTTACTTGTTGCTTGCTACAATTCATCTCACCACACAATCACTTGTTACCGACAATTTCAGTGCCTGCAGATTTTACCTTGCTGAAAACCACTTGTCAGATCCTTCTACTCCTCGTTGGGTTCGACTTCGACACTCTTACTTATTGAACGGACTACGATTGATCCCCTATACTTCTGGGTCATCAGGCCACCCGGCCCACTTTCGGCGACCATCTTCTCGTATATATTCATGTTTGACCTAGAAAAAATAATCAAAAATGGACTTTTAGGACAGAGCGCCAACATATCGAGGCGGAACTTGGGTAGGAGAACTTTTGCCCTCTGATGAAGCGAGTCCACCGTGGGAACGTCCGTCCCGGAGGGGGAAATTGAGGCCATCGTCATCACCAACAACCCTCTCATCTTGTGGAGGCCAATCTTCATCAACATCTTCAACATCACCATCTCCTCCCAAAACCGTAGTACATCTCTTGTGCTCAATCTTGTACCATAACCTGAGATTGGTACCTAGGGGTGACTAGTACTGTTGATTACATCTTGTAGTTGATGCTTTGTTGTTTATTTGGTGGAATATCATATGTTCAGATACAATATGATATTTAATACCCCACTAATCATGAGCATGTTCATCACTTCTGAGTAGTTACCTTTTTTCTTGAGGACATGGGAGAAGTCATGTTGGAAGTAGTAATGTGAAGTTGATATTCGTTCGATATTTTGATGGTATGAATGTTGTGATTCCCTTAGTGGTGTTATGTGAATGTCGACTACATGACACTTCACCATCTTTGGGCCTAAAGGAATGCATTTTGTAGTAGTTATTAGATGATGGGTTGCGAGAGTGAGACAAACTTAAACCCTAGTTTATGCGTTCTTCCGTAAGGGGCTGATTTGGATCCCCAGGTTTAATGCTATGGTTAGAATTTATTCTCAATACTTTGCTCGTAGTTGCGGGTGCTTGCTAGAGGGTTAATCATAAGTGTGATGCTTGTTCAAGTAGGAACAGCACCCAAACACCGTTCGGCCCACATATCAAATTATCAAAGTACCAAACGTGAATTAACCCGACATGACGAAAATGACTACATGAAATTCTCGTGTGACCTCAAGAACGCTTTGCCTATTGTAAGAAAACGTTCTAGGCTGTCCTTTGCCACAAAAGGTTTGGGCTACCTTTCTGCACTTATTGTTATTATTTCTACTGATTACTTGTTACAATAACTTGCTATCAAACAATGTGTTACCGCTATTTCAGTGCTTGCAAAAATTACCTTGTTGAAAACCGCTTGTCATTTCCTTCTTATCCTCGTTGGGTTCAACACTCTTACTTATCGAAAGGACTACGATTTATCCCATATACTTGTAGGTCATCAAGACTACGTTCTGGCGCCATTTCTGGGAGCGGAGTGCCTTTGGTAAGTGGAATTTGGTAAGGGGATTTTTTTATTACGTGTTGAAATTTACAGTCACTTGTCACTATGGGAAGTAATTCTTGGAGGGGTTTGTTCGGGGTATCTTCACCTCGACCGGAAACACAAAGATTTGCCCCTAAACCTACTAAACCTACTGAAAATATTTAATATGAAATTCCTTCAGGTACGATAAAGAAACTGCTAGCTAATCCTTATGCAGGAGATGGAACAAAACATCTCGATATGCACCTAATCTATGTGCATGAAGTTTGTGGATTATTTCAGCTTGCAGGTTTATCCGGAGATGAAGTCAAGAAGAAGGTTTTCCCTTTATCTTTGGGGGTAAAAGCATTGACATGGTATAGACTATGTGATGATACAAGATCTTGGAACTGGAATCGATTAAAATTGGAGTTTCACCAAAATAATTATCCTATGCATCTTATTCATCGCGATCGGAATTATATCTATAATTTTTGGCCTCATGATGGAGAAAGTATTGCTCTAGCTTGGGGGAGGCTTAAGTCAATTTTATATTCATTCCCCAATCATGAGCTCCCAAGAGAAATTATTATTCATAATTTTTATGCTCTGCTATCTCGTAATGATCAAATCATGCTCGATACTTCTTGTTCTGGTTCTTTTATGAATAAGACTATTGAATTCAGGAGGGATGTTTAGAAAACAATTAAACACAACTCTAAATATTGGGAACTCTATGAAGGTAAAGTTTCAGGTATAAAACTTGAGTTTGATTGTGTTAAATTTTTATGTATACGTATGCTTTCAATGATTTTAGCACTAAATATGGACTTAAATCTGAGATAGTAGCCTCATTTTGTAACCTTTGCTACTCATGTTGATCTCCCTAAAGAGAAATGGTTTGAATATCACCCACCTATAAAAGAAAAAGTTTAAGAAACAATTAAAGTTCAGGATGAAACTATCATTTACAATGTTGACCCAGCTGTGCCGACTGCTTATATTGAGAAACCACCTTTTCTTGTTAGCATAAAGGAACATGCTAAAGCTTCAACCATGGTTAAAAAAAGTTATGTTTGAACAACCAAACCCTCTGAGCAAATCAAGGTAGAACCTAGTATTTCTATGGTTAAATATTTCTTGGTCGATAATATTGATGGGCATGTTATTTATTTCTGTGATGAAGCTGCTAGAATTGCCAAACCTCATACTAAAGATCAAAAATAAACTCGTTGTTGGCATGCCTATCGTCTGAGTCAAAATAGGAGATCATTTTAATCATGGTTTATGTGATATGGGTGCTAGTGTTAGTGCTATTCCTTTTAGCTTATATCAGGAAATCATGCAGGAGATAGAATGAGCTGAAATAGAAGACATAGATGTTATTATTAAACTTGCTAATAGAGACACCATCACACCACTTGGGATTTTTAGAGATGTTGAAGTCCTGTATGGAAAAGTAAAATCCCCTACTTATTTTATACTACTTATCTCACCACAAGATGATTTTTTTCCCATAATATTTGGCAGACCCTTCCTGACACTGTCAATGCTCAAATAGATTGCAAAAGGGAAATTGTTATTGTTAATTTTGGTGGTATGTCTCATGAGTTTCATTTCTCCAAGTTCAGTAAGCAACCCCATGATAAAGAATTGCCTAGTAAAGATGAAGTCACTGTTCTTGATTCTACTGTCATTCCACCTACTCATCCATTAGAACAATATTTGCTAGACCATGAAAATGATATACATATGCGTGAAAGAAATGAAACATATCAAATGTTCTTTGAACAACAACCTATCCTTAAACAAAACTTGCATGTTGAAACTCTAGGAGGTCCTCCTGCAACCAAGGGTGATTCTGTGTTTGAATTAAAGCAATTACCTGACACTTTAAAATATGCTTATTTTGATGAAAAGGAGATATATCATGTTATTATCACTGACAGAGCATGAAGAAAAAGATTGTTAAAAACTTTAAGGAAGCACGGAGCTGCTATTGGGTATACTCTCGGTGATCTTGAGGGCATTAGTACCAGTATGTGTTAGCGCAAGATTAATATGGAACCAGATGCTAAACCCGTTGTTGATCACCAACAAAGACTCGATCCCAAAATGAAAGAAGTGGTAAGAAATGAAACATTAAAGCTTCTCGAAGTAGGTATAATTAATCCCATAGATGATAGTGATGGGTAAGTCATGCTCATTGTGTTCCTAAGAAAGGAGGTATTACAGTTGTTCCGAATGATAAAAATGAACTCATTCTAGAAAGAATTGTGATTGGCTATAGAATGGTAATTGATTTTAGAAAATTATACAAAGCTACTAGAAAAGGTTAGTATATGTTACCTTTCATGGACCAAATGCTAGAAAGATTATCAAAGCACACAAATTTTTGTTTTCTAGATGGTTATTCTGTTTTTTCTCAAATACCTATCTCACAACCAGATGAAGAGAAAACCACCTTTACTTGTCCTTTTGTGACTTATGCTTATAGAAGCATGCCTTTTGGATTATGTAGTGCACCTGCTACCTTTCAAAGATGTATGACTACAATATTATCTGATTTTTGTGAAAAGATTGTTGAGGTTTTCATGGATGATTTTTCTGTTTATGGAACTTATTTTGATGATTTCTTAAGGAACCTTGATCGAGTTTTGCAAAGATGTGAGAAAACTAACCTTGTCTTGAATTGGGAGAAGTGACACTTTATGGTAAATGAAATTATTGTCTTGGGTCATAAAATTTCCGAACGAGGTATTGAGGTGGATAAGACTAAAGTTTATGCAATTGAGAAGATGCCATGTCCTATAGATATTAAAGGTATTCGTAGTTTCCTAGGTCATGCTGGTTTCTATAGGAGGTTTATTAAAGACTTCTCTAAAATTTCTAGACCTCTTACCAATTTATTATAGAATGATGTTCCTTTCATTTTTATGATGATTGTGTAGAAGCCTTTGAAACACTTAAGACGGTCGTAACTTCTGCACCTATTGTTCAACCACCTGATTGGAACTTGCCTTTTGAAATTATGTGTGATGCTAGTGATTATGCTCTTGGTGTTGTTCTAGGACAAAGAGTTCATAAGAATTTAAATGTTATCCATTATGCTAGTAAAACTCTAGATAGTGCCCACAGAAATTACGCTACTACTAAACATGAATTCTTAGCAGTTGTATTTGCTTGTGATAAATTCAAATCTTACATTGTTGATTCTAAATTAATTGTTCACACTGATCATGTTGCTACTAAATATATTATTGAAAATAAAGATGCTAAACCTAAACTTATTAGGTGGGTTATTTTGCTACATGAATTTGATTTGCATATCATTGATAGGAAAGGAGCTAAGAACCCCGTAGTTGATAACTTGTCTAGGTTAGAAAATGTTCTTGATGACCCACTACCTATTGATGATAGCTTCCCTGATGAACAACTAGTTGTGGTCAATGTTTCTCATAACACACCATGGTTTGCTAATTATGCTAATTACATTGTTGCTAAATACATACCACCTAGTTTCACCTATGACCAAAAGAAAAAAATATTCTTTGATTTAATACATTACTTTTGGGATGACTCACATATTTATAAAGAGGGAGTAGATGGTATTATTAGACATTGTATACCTGAGCATGAACAGGAACAAATCCTTCGGAAGTGTCACTCCGAGGCTTATGGAGGACACCATGCAATAGATAGAACTGCACACAAGGTATTATAGTCAGGATTTTATTGGCCTACTCTTTTTAAAGATACTCGTAAGTTTGTCATGTCTTGTGATGAATGTCAAAGAATTGGTAATATTAGTAGACGTCAAGAAATGCATATGAATTATTCACTTGTTATTGAACCATTTGATGTTTGGGGATTTGATTATATGTGACGTTTCCCTTCCTCTAATGGGTGTACACATACTTTTGGTTGATGTTGATTATGTCACTAAGTGAGTAGAAGCTATTCCAACCAGTAGTGATGATCATCGCACCTCTATTCAAATGCTTAAGGGAGTTATTTTCCCACATTTTGGAGTCGCTGGATACTTAATGACTGATGGTGGTTCACATTTTATTCATGGTGCTTTTTGTAAATTGCTTGCTAGATATGATGTTAACCATAGGATTGCATCTCCCTATCATACTCAATCTAGTGGCCAAGTAGAATTAACCAATAGAGAAATAAAATTAATATTGCAAAAGACTATCAGTAGGTCCTAAAATAATTGGTCGAAGAAATTCGATGATGCATTGTGGGCCTACAGAACAGCTTATAAAAAGCCTATGGGTATGTCTCCTTATAAAATGGTTTATGGTAAAGCATGTCATTTACCTATTGAGTTAGAGCTTATTGGGCAATTAAAGAACTCAACTATGATTTCACTCTTGCTGGTGAAAAGAGGTTATTTGATATTATCTCACTAGATGAATGGATGACCCAATCTTATGAAAATGCCAAAGTATTCAAACTAAAAGTTAGAAGATGGCAAGAAAAAGGAATCCAAAAGTGATAATTCAAAGTTGGTGAATATGTTCTATTATACAATTCTCGTCTTAGAGTTTTTGCATGAATACTTCTCTCCAAATGGGAAGGGCCATATATCATCAAAGAATTTTATCGGTCTAGATCCATTAAGATCAATAATCCCGAAGGAACTAACACGAAGGTGGTAAATGGACAAATAATAAAGCACTATATTGTAGGTAAACCTATTAATGTTGAAACAAATATTATTCAAACCATGACACCAGAGGAATACATAAACGAGACCATCCAGAACACTCCAGGATCCTTAAAAGGAAGAGGTATGTGATACAGTAAGTAAACGGACTCCGAAAAATCCACAAAAATATTTTCTGAGAGTTTTGGAATACTACAAAAATTAGGAAATTGATAAACACGCGGGAAGGCAACCCGGGTGCCCACTAGGCACCAGGGCGCGGCAGGCCACCTGGCGCGCCCTGGTGGGTAGTGGGCCCCTCGGGCACCTTTCTTACTCGGTTTTCTTGTAAGACAAGTATTTACTTGTATAAAAATTCTTTATATATATACCATGATGATTTGACCTCTATACCATGGAGAAATACTATGTTCTTGTTTCGTGTTGTTTTTCTGAAAGATCTAGATCACCATGGCCTCATCAAGCTCCTCCCAGAACAAGTTCTTTGACAGGGTCATCAACCCCTACTTGTCGGAGGTGATGAAGCACCCTCAAGCCATTGATATGCATGAGGGGGTGCTCCACATCCGGTATGTTCAAGGGCCCAAGAAGACGAGAATCATGGAGTCGAGGCTCGACGCGGTGGAGCAGTAGATCTTCAAGTGCCAAGGCATGGTGTAGCGTGGACTCAGTGCCAATCAATCCATGATCACAGAATTCACCCCTCATCAAAAGGTGGATGGCCGGTGCTTGAAGGATATCCTCTTCACCCGCAACAAGAAAAACATTTTTTTCAAGGCCAAATCTTCGATCTTCAAAACCAAATCTTTGAGTATGAAGCAAGATATAAAGGTATGAGTTTAGTTGCCAGTTAGAGAACTCTAGAGACTTGTGCTTCCTCTTATGATGGTGAGCTAGTGCCATGGAAACCGGAGCACAACTTTGCTTCTAACTCATCATCTACACCAACACCACCTTCATATTTCTCACCAAAGAAGGAGACTTGAGTACACGGGTGTGTGCACTCCCCTTGGATTGTGCCAATCTTGGGGGAGGTGCCCCAGTATCGTATCACCATCAATCTTATTATATTTATCCATCTTAATTCGAGCTTTAGTTATTTTGTGATTTAGTCAAATGAAATTTTAGTTTGATCCTTCTTTGTAGTGCGAGTTTCATTATCTATCTATCTATGTAATCGAGTGACGGTTATATAACAAAGTTTAGTTTGAGTTTTCTCTTCTTTACTTTCTTGTTTCAATCAAAATAAAGGAAAATAATGAAAAAGATCATATGCTAATCTTATAGTAAGTAGTGACACCACATAAGGAAAACTATAAGTGGTAAAATTTGTTGAAGGTTGACAAACACATCATTGGTCGGTGATGCAACACATGAAAGAATTAATAGGGGAAGAGAAGATTTACATGCAAATACACTATCCTTGACATCTTTTATGATTATGAGCCCCCATTAATTCTAGTATGCCAAAACTGTTGATGTTGGACAAGGATAATGTTGGGGATATCCCTTATCGGGAACTTATCTGTCGACCCATGATAAGGGGTAAATCGGGTGGCTTATCGGCATATCAACCGATTTATCTGCATATCGGCCAATTTATCAGCTGATTTATCTTATCAGCCACACAACGATAAGAGATAAGTCGTCTGATTTATCAACATATCGGGGGATATCTTGAATAGTGGACAAGGAAGAAAACGTAATGATTTATGTTTGTTCACATTCACATAGAAGTTATATTGTTATAGATCCTAACATGTGGTGCTTGGCCAATATCTTTGCTAGCCAAAACTCCACACTAAGTAGAGATACTGCTTGTGCATTCAAAATCTTAAACTCAAATCCATGTTTTAAGAGTCAACCATACCTACCTATGGATTGAGTAAGAACCTTCAAGTAAGTTTTCATCGATGCAAAAGGAAATAAAAAATGCTTCTAAACGTGTTCGATCATTTAGTGCAAGGGTAATTAAGTGTTGTACAAACTTTTGATGGTGATAATAAAAGCGATAAAATGCATAATAAAGGTTCTAACGTAAGGGGAAATATAACGTAACGTACCTTTGCACTAAGGATTTGGCATACAACCAAAAAGTGCATGACAACTTGTGTGCCCTCTTCGAAGGTCCTATCTTTTACTTTTATGTATTTACTTTTATGCAAGAGTCAAAGTATTCTTATCTACTCCTTTTTATTTTCTCTTTTCCAAGCATAATGTGGTGGGGAAAGATCTAGGCATATATATCCAGTTGAATGTGGGTGGTCATGATTTATTATTGTTGACATCACCCTTGATGTGAATATGTTGGGAGGCGACAATTTAAGCCCCTATCTTTCTATGTGTCCGGTTGAAACCTTTTGCTCATATGTGTGAAGTGAGTGTTATCAATCATAGAAGACTAAATAATGGTGGAGTATGTAGACTTGCTTAAAAGCTCTGACATGTGACCCTTCCTGAAAATGTGATGAATTGTGTTGCAAAGTTGACTGAAAACATAGTTTGTTAGTTTTCAATAGAGTTTATGCTTCATACTTCAAAGTTGTGATGAATTGTTACTTATTTATGAGAAGTTTTTATGATGAAAGTTATATGATGAAAATGATGTCATAAAGTATTTTATAAAGTTTATTTGCTATTATAATAATGAGCGTGATGCTACTATGTCCATATTTTGTTTTTATCGACACCTCTCTCTCAAAGCATGTTATCATGATTTTCGTTATCGGCTTTCGCTTGAGGACAAGCAAGGTCTAAGCTTGGGGGAGTTGATATGTACATTTTGCATCATGATTTTCTACTGTTATTTATAGTGTTTCTATGCATTTTACCACTTTATGGAGTAATTCTAATGCCTTTTCTCTCATAATATGCAAATTTTACACCAAGAGGGAGAATGCCGGTAGATGGAATTATGGACCTAAAAAAGCTATGTTAGAGATCCTATTCTACATATCTCCAAATGGGCTGAAAATTCATGTAGAATTGTTATGGAATAAATAAAAAATACTAGAAGAAAGAAGTACCAAAGGGGGTTGCCATGTGGCCACTAGGCACCAGGGCACGTCAATCCCCCTGGAGCGACGTGGTGGGTAGTGGGCCACCCGACCCACTTTTGCTAACCACCTTCTGGTATATATTCATGTTTGACCTAGAAAAAAAAAAGAGTACTTTCAGGATGGAGCGCGGCCGTCTCAAGGCGGAACTCGGGCAGGAGCACTTTTTCCCTCCGGTGGAGCGATTCCGCCGAGAGAACCTCCCTCCCGGAGGGGGAAATTGAGGCCATCGTCATCACCAACAACCCTATCATCTTGGGGAGGTCAATCTTCAACACCACCATCTCCTCTCAAAACCCAAGTTCATCTCTTGTGCTCAATCTTGTACCGTAACCTCATATTGGTACCAGTAGTGTTGATTACACCTTGTAGTTGATGCTTTGTGGTTTATTTGGTGGAAGACATATGTTCAGATCCAAGATGTTATTTAATACCTCACTGATCATGAGCATGTTCATCACATGTGAGTTGTTACTTTTGTTCTTGAGGCCACGAGAGAAGTCATGTTGCAAGTAGTCATGTGAAGTTGATATTCATTTGATATTTTGATGGTATGAATGTTGTGATTCCCTTAGTGGTGTTATGTGAACGTCGACTAAATGACACTTCACCATATTTCAGCCTAAGGTAATACATTTTGGAGTATTTATTAGATGATGGGTTGCGAGAGTGACAGAAACTTAAACCCTAGTTTATGTGCTATTCTGTAAGGGGCTGATTTGGATCCATATGTTTAATGCTAAAGTTAGAGTTTATTCTTAATACTTTTCTCATAGTTGTGGATGCTTGCGGGAGGTTTAATCCATAAGTGGGAGGCTTGTTCAAGTAAGAATAGCACCCAAGCACCGTTCCACCCACATATCAAATTATGAAAGTGTCGAACACGAATTAACCCGACATAACGAAAGTGACTAGATGAAATTCTCGTGTGCCCTCAAGAACTCTTTGCCTATTATAAGAAACCATTCTGGTTTGTCCTTTGCCACAAAAGGATTGGGCTACCTTGATGCACTTATTGTTACTATTGCTACTCTTTACTTGTTACAATTATCTTGCTATCAAACAACTTGTTACCACTGTTTCAGCGCTTGCACAAATTACCTTGTTGAAAATCACTTGCCATTTCCTTCTGTTCCTCGTTGGGTTTGACACTCTTACTTAACAGAAGGACTATGATTGATCCCCTACACTTGTGGGTCATCGAGGGCCATCAGGAACCAATTCGCCATGACCTTGTCATCACTGCTCGTGGCCTAGATGCCCATGGTGTAGAACTGCAAGAACTCCACTCAGTTGGGAGGTGTCATCGTAGCGAGGAGGCAGCTCTGGATTGAACTTCATGGGCCATGATACGTATCCAATGTATCTATAATTTCTGATGGTTTCATGCTATTATCTTGTCAAAATTTGGATGTTTTGTATGCCTTTTATATCTTTTTTGGGACTAACTTATTAACTCAGTGCCAAGTGCCAGCTCCTATTTTTTCCGTGTTTTTGACCCTTTTGAGAGGAGGATTTTAAACGGAGTCCAAACGGAACGAAACTTCCAAAAAGATTTTTTCTGAAACAAAAGAAGATCGGGGAACTTTAAAACCAAGGCAGGGGGCTACCAGGGGCCACCAGGGACCCCACAAGCCCGCGCCTCCCAGGCTTGTGGGCACCCTGGGCCACCTCTGCCCTAGGTCTTTCGCCTATATATTCCCAAAAATTCAAAAAAAATTAGGAGATCATCGAAAGTACTTTTCCGCCGCCGCAAGCTTCTGTCTCCGCAAGATCCCATATGGGGCACGTTCTGGTGCCCTTTCGGAGGGGGGATTCGGATACGGAGGGCTTCTTCATCAACACCATGACCTCTCTGATGATGTGTGAGTAGTTCACCATAGACCTACGGGTCCATAGCTAGTAGCTAGATGGCTTATTCTCTCTCTTGGATCTTCAATACAAAGTTCTCCATGATCTTCATGGAGATCTATCCGATGTAATCTTCTTTTGCGGTGTGTTTGTCAAGATCCGATGAATTGTGGATTTATGATCAGATTATCTATGAATCTTATTTGGGTTTCTTCTGATCTCTCTTATATGCATGATTTCATATCCTTATAATTCTCTTCGAGTTGTGGGTTTTGTTTGGCCAGCTTGATCTATGATTCTTGCAATGGGAGAAGTGCTTGGTTTTGGGTTCATACCGTCCGGTGACCTCACCGAGTGACAGAAGGGGTGGCGAGGCACGCATCGTGTTGTTGCCATCAAGGGTAAAAAGATGGGGTTTTCATCATTGGTTTGATTTTATCCCTCTACATCATGTCATCTTGCTTAAGGCGCTACTCTGTTCGTCATGAACTCAGTACACTAGATGCATGTTGGATAGCAGTCGATGTGTGGAGTAATAGTAGTAGATGCAGAAAGTATCGGTCTACTTGTCTCGGATGTGATGCCTATATGTATGATCATTTCCTTAGATATCGTCATGACTTTGCACAGTTCTATCAATTGCTCGACAGTAATTTGTTCACCCACCGTAATATTTGCTATTTTGAGAGAAGCCTCTAGTGAATACTATGGCCCCGGGTCTACTTCACACCATATTTTCAGCCTTACTCTTTTACTTCGTTGCACTTTCTGCCTTCAGATCTCACTTTGCAATAAATCTTGAAGGGATTGACAACCCCTTTATAGCGTTGGGTGCAAGCTCGTTTGTGTTTGCGGAGGTACTCTGGACTTGACGAGATTCTCCTACTGGATTAATACCTTGGTTCTCAAAGTGAGGGAAATACTTACTGCTCCTCTGCTGCATCACCCTTTCCTCTTCAAGGGAAAAACCAACGCAAGCAAGTCTCCGTCAACGTGTCAATTTCTGGCGCTGTTGTTTGAGAAGTAGTAGAAGGATTTCTGTCATCGTTGCCGAGGAGGATCAAGTCAAGAACTCATCCAAGTAAGTGTCGCAAACTCATCTCTTGCATTTACTTTTTTGCCTCTCGTTTTCCTCTCCCCCACTTCTGAAAAATAACAATTTACAAAAATATTTGCCTTTTTCATTTGCCTTTCCTTCGCTTGTGTGCTATGTGCCTTCAATATGCTTGCATCTTCGCTTGCTGAAAATCTATCGATATGGATCCTCATCCACTTGCTAATCTCTTTAAGACATCCAATTATGTTGATCCAATTGCTAGTGAGTTTAGTGCACTTGACTTTATCTATGGAGTTTTGCTTGAGATGCGTGAATCTGAAAATCGTGATGAAGAAATTTATGAAGTGATTCACGAGGGCTCCTTGAATGAAAAGCATGATTGCAATGATTTCATTATAAATTCTATTAATGACAATCATGCTAAAAATATGCAAAACCCTAAGCTTGGGGATGCTAGTTTTGCTTTGGCCACTACTTGTTGCAATGATCATGATTGGGGTAATGATTTTTCTTACGATCTTGAAAATGTGTTTAAGCCTCAAGATGAATATGATGTTTGCAATAATATTGAAAATGGGTTTGGAGAAGTCATGACTTTAATTGATGATAATCCCATTATTTTTGAAGAGCGTCAACTTTGCATGCATGTGGATCATGAAAATAATATCCTTTGTGATAGCTATATTGTTGAATTTGATTATGATCCCACATGTAATTGCTATGAGAGAGGAAAATATTGTGGTAGAAACTTTCATGTTACCAAATTACCTCTCGTTATGTTGAGATTGCTAGTCTCTTTCTTCTTCCTCGCATTTGGTAACTATAGGTTGTCTTGACAATCTGTTTTCCTATAAAATGCCTATGCATAGGAAGTATGTTAGACTTAGATGTGATTTTCACATGCTTTTTGATGCTCTCATTGTGCTTCAATTCTTGTCTTTTATGTGAGCATCATTGAATTATCAATGCCTAGCTAAGGGCGTTAAACAATAGCGCTTGTTGGGAGGCAACCCAATGAATTTATCTTTTTCTTTCTTTTTTGTTGCATCCACACTATCATAATTCTGTTATTATTGTGTCTTTTGTGTTTCTTTTTGTGTTTGAGCCAAGCAAAACCTTTATGACTAGTCTTGGTGATGGTTGTTTGATCCTGCTGGAAAAAGACAGAAACTTTTCACTCACGAGATTATTTTTCATTTTTATTCAGAAAGACATTTTGAGTTGATTCTTTTTTCTGCTGGTTGATATGCCTTTTTCCCAGGCAGTCGTAATTGTGCAGAATTTTTGAGGTAGCAGAAGTATACGAAGTATACAGATTGTTACAGACTAGTCTGTTTTTGACAGATTCTGTTTTTGTTGAGTTGGTTGCTTGTTTTGATGAAACTATGGATAGTATCGGAGGGTTAGTAGCCATGGAAAAGTGAGAATACAGTAATATAACACCAATATAAATAGAAATCAAGATTGCTACAGTACCTAAAGAGGTGGTAGTTTGTTTTCTTGTGCTAATGATATCACTAGTTTCTCTTTAAGTTTTGCGTTGTGAAGTTTTCAAGTTTTGGGTGATGTTCTCATGGACAAAGAGATAAGGAGTGGAAAGAGCTCAAGCTTGGGGATGCCCAAGGCATACGAAGACAAATTCAAGGACACCAAAAAGCCTAAGCTTGGGGATGCCCCGGGAAGGCATCCCCTCTTTCGTCTTCAATCCATCGGTAACATTACTTGGAGCTATATTTTTATTCACCACATGATATGTGTTCTGCTTGGAGCGTCTTGTATCGTATGAGTCTTTTCTGTTTGTTGTGTCATAATCATCCTTGCTGGACACCTTTTGAGAGAGACATGCACTCATCGTGATTTTACTAGAATGCTCATCGTGCTTCACTTATATCTTTTGAGCTAGATAATTATGCTCATTGTGATTCACTTAGATCTTTTAGAGCACGGCGGTGCGTGACTTGGTAGTTGGCTTGTGCTATGAAAGTAGTCCAAAAGGTGATAGGTACCCAAAGAGGATACAAAAACCTCCATCTTCATGTGCATTGAGTAGAAAGAGAAGTTTTGATTCCTCTCAATTAGTTTTGAGACGTGGATTTGGTAATATTAAGAGTTATGTTAGTAGGGTGTTGTGAACCTAGAAATACTTGTGTTGAAGTTAGTGATTCCCGTAGCATGCACGTATGGTGAACTGCTATGTTAGGAAGTCCGAGCATAATTGATCTATTGATTGTCATCCTTTGTGTTGCAGTCGGGAACGCGCGATGGTTAATACCTACCAACCCTTTCCCTAGCAGTATGCGTTTAGCACTTTATTCTGATAACTAATAAAAACTTTCGCAATAAGTATGTGAGTTCTTCATGACTAATCTGAGTCCATGGTATAGATGCACTTTCACCTTCCACCATTGCTAGCCTCTATAGTACCGCACAATTTTCGCCGGTGCACAAACCCATGATACGTCTCCACCGTATCTACTTCTCCAAACTCTTTTGCCCTTGTTTTGGACTCTAATTTGCATGATTTGAATGGAACTAACCTGGACTGACGCTGCTTTCAGCAGAATTGCCTTGGTGTTGTTTTTTGTGCAGAAATCAAAGTTCTCCAAACGTCCTGAAAATCTACGGAGATTATTTTTGGAAAATATGAAAAATACCTGCGCAAAGATCCACCGGAGGAGGTGGGCTAGTGGGCCACAAGCCCTGCCACTGCCACACCCCCCCCCCCTGGTGGCGGATGGCAAGCTTGTGGGGCCCATGTGGCTCTGCCGCCCCCAATCTCAGCTCTATAAGTACACTTTCGTCCCAAAAAAAATCAGGAGAGAAGATTTTGTCGCGTTTGCGACACGGAGGCGGCGCCACAACCTGCTCTTCATATGGAGGGCAGATCTGGAGTCCGTTTTGGGCTCCGGAGAGGGGAAATCATCGCCATCGTCACCATCAACCTTCTTCCCTCTCCAATTCCATGAAGCTCTTCTTTGTTCGTGAGTAATCTATCTGTAGGCTCGTTGGGCGGTGATGAGTAGGATGAGATCTATCATGTAATCGAGTTAGTTTTGACGAGGATTGATCCCTAGTATCCACTATGTTCTGAGATTGATGTTGCTACTACTTTGCCATGTTTAATGCTTGTCACTAGGGCACAAGTGCCATGATTTCAGATCTGAAATTATTATGTTGTCACCAATATATGTGTGTTTTAGATCCGATCTTGCAAGTTGTAGTTACCTACTATGTGTTATGATCCGGCAACCCCGGAGTGACAATAACCGGAACTACTCCCGGTGATGACCATAGTTTGAGGACTTCATGTGTTCACCAAGTGCTAATGCGTTGGTCCAGTTCTTTATTAAAAGGAGAACCTTAATATCCCGTAGTTTCATTTCGGACCCCGCTGCCACGGGAGGGATGGACAATAGATGTCATGCAAGTTCTTCTCCCTAAGCACGTATGACGACACACGGAATGCATGCCCACATCACATTAACGAACGGGAGCAAACCACATATCTCTCTGTGTTATAACTGTTGCATGATGAATATCATCCAAACAAATCACCGACCCATTGCCTATGAGTTTGTACTACTGTTGTTGTTACTTGTCTTGCTACTGCTGTTACTTGTCTTGCTCTTATGTTGTTACTTGTCTTGCTCTGCTGCTACTGTTGCTACTACTCTCGCTTGCTACTGTTGCTACTTGCTACTGCTGTCACTACTGTTGTTCCTTGCCGCTGCTATTACTCGTTACACTGCTGCTACCTGCTACAATTTTGATCCGCTGGTCGTTGATGGGAACAGACAATTTCCGTCAACGAGGCAACTTGGCGCCATTGATACAATCGTTAGGAATAGTGTGCCGTCAACAGATCGTTTCTGACACCGTTGTTATCATACTACTTTGTTGTTACTACTTTGCTTGCAGATACTAATCTTTCAGGTGTGGTTGAATCTGACACATTCAGCTGCTAATACTTGAGAGTATCCTCTCACCTCCTATAGGCGTATCAAGAAATTTGGGTCGAATACTCTACCCTCGAAAACTGCTGCGATCCCACACGCTAGTGGGCCGTCAACAACATTCTTCTAGTTTCGATTGCCGGACAGTGCTAGCAGCATTCTTCTGGTGCGTTGCTGGGGAAGGTTTGCTGTCATGGAGTCAACATTTTTCTGGCGCCGTTGCCGGGGAGGTATTGCTATATTGTTTGAGTCACTTGGGATTTATATTTGTTGATCACTATGAAGAATCTGAAGGATCCAAAAACCAAAGTCTTGCCCTCAACTACGAGGGGAGGTAAGGAATTGCCATCTAGCTCTGCACTTGATTCACCTTCAATTATGAGTAAGTTTGCGACATCACCTCGTGCTAGAAATCTTGATATGTCACTTGTGCTTGATGATGCTTATGATGCTACTGCTAGAGATGATATGCTTGATACTATGCCTGATGATGCTGTGCTTGATACCGCTAGAGATGCTATGCCTGATACTGCTAGAGATGCTATGCTTGATACTATGCCTGATGATGTTATGCCTGATACTGCTAGAGATGCTATGCCTGATACTGCTATGCTTGATACTGCTAGAGATACTACTTTGTCTGATGTTCCACTAGGGGTGTTCCTAGATGCTCATATTGCTAGAGTTGCTGCCAATGCTCGTGATGCTTTTGAAACTGCCGATACTATTGAGATAGAACCTGCTTTTGCTCCTGTTAGATCTAGCTCTCCTAGATATGAATTGCCTGATATACCTGAGGGTTACGTTATGGAGGGAGAGATAGCTGAGGATTTTCTTGCGTGTAAGGATGCCTATGACGCTGAGAAATTACTTCTCTAGTGGAAGGAAAAATCTCTGAAAGCTAGGTTGAAATACGACCCGAAGTTTGCCACTTCACCTATCTTTATCACCGATAAGGATTATGAATTCTCTGTCGACCCTGAGATAATCTCTCTAGTCGAATCTGATCCTTTCCACGGTTATGAGTCTCAGACGGTCGTAGCCCATCTTACCAAACTACACGATATAGCTACCCTTTTCACTAGTGAGGAGAAGATCCGCCACTACTATATCCATAAGTTGTTTCCTTTCTCTCTAAAGGATGACGCTAAAGCCTGGTTCACCTCTCTTGCTCCTGGATGTGTAAGTAGTCCCCAGGATATGATCTATTACTTCTGTGAGAAATATTTCCCTGCCCATAAGAAGCAAGCTGCCTTGCAGGAAATATACAACTTTGCTCAACTCCAAGAAGAGGGTCTCCCACAAGCTTGGGGGAGGTTCGTCCAGCTACAGAATGCTTTGCCTGATCACCCTCTTAAGAAGAACGAGATACTTGATATCTTCTATAACGGACTTACCGATGCCTCTAGAGACCACCTAGAGAGTTGTGTCGGTTGTGTTTTTAGGGAACGAACTGTAGAACAAGTTGAGACTCTACTGAATAACATCTTGATCAATGATAATGCTTGGACTATTCCCGAACCACCTCCTAAGCCAACTCCGAAGAAAAGAGGTATTCTATTCCTCGGTCCCGAAGATATGCAAGAAGCCAAGAAATCTATGCAAGAGAAAGGCATTAGATCTCAAGATGTCAAAAATCTACCACCTATCGAAGAGATCCACGGTCTCGATAACCCGATACAAGTAGTAGAAGTGAATTCTCTGTGTAGGTTTGATGAGAGTGATATTCCTTTTGACAAACCTGCTAGCCTATGCTTTGATGAATTTGAGAACTTTGTTGCCAAATAACAGAGTTTCAATGATTATGTTAGCAGACACTTGGAACAAAGTACTCGTATGCTTAGCCATTTAAGTGCTTGTGTAGACAGAAATGTCAATGATCTCAAGCTTCTGAATAAACATGCCTCTATGATTACTCCTCAGGTAGAACAAGTACTTAAAGCTCAGAATGACTTGCTCGATGAATTAAATGACAACTCTGTCAGAGTCATTACTAGAGGAGGCAAAATGACTCAGGAACCTTTGTATGCTGAAGGTCATCCTAAGAGAATTGATCAAGATTCTCAAGGAATCAATGCTGATACACCCAGTCATCCTAAGGAGAAGAAGAAGGATGATAGAAACCTACATGCCAGTTCACCAAATACTGTCACACCTGAAGAACCTAATGATATTTCTGCGTCTGATGCAGAAACACAATCTGGTGATGAACATGAACCTGGTGACAATATGGGCAGTGATGTTCATAATAATGCTCAACCTAGCAATGATGAGGATGTGGTGATTGAACCTTCGGTTAATCCTGATAACCCACAACCTAAGAGATACGATAAGAATGACTTCACTGCTAGGAAGCATGGTAAATAAAGGGAGCCATGGGTTCAGAGATCTATGCCCTTTCCTCCTAAGCCATCCAAGAAAAAGGATGATGAGGATTTTGAGCGCTTCGTTGAGATGATAAGACCCATCTTTCTGCACATGCGGTTAACTGATATGCTCAAGTTGTCTCTGTATGCCAAGTACATGAAAGATATCGTGACCAATAAACGGAAGATACCAGATCTTGAGATCTCCACCATGCTTGCCAATTACACTTTCAAAGGTGGAACTCCTAAGAAACTTGGTGATCCCAGAGTGCCCACTATACCTTGCTCCATTAAAGGAAACTATGTAAGAACTACCTTATGTGACCTTGGAGCCGGTGTTAGTGTTATGCCGCTCTCTCTTTATCGTAGACTTGAGTTGGATAAGTTGACACCCACTAAAATTTCTCTGCAAATGGCCGACAAATCAACTGCTTTCCCTATCGGCACTTGCAAGGATGTGCCTGTTGTGGTTGCTAACACCACTATCTTAACAGACTTTGTTATCTTGGATATTCCCGAGGACGATGCCATGGGTGTCATCCTCGGAAGACCCTTTTTAAACACTGCAGGGGCTGTTATAGATTGCAACAAAGGCAATGTCATTTTCCATGTCAACGGTAAGGAGCACACAGTGCACTTTCCGAAGAAATGATATCAAGTACATTGCATCAATGCTATCGAAAAGACTTCATCGATTCTTATTGGGAGCTTTGAATGCCCTATTCCTTGTGTCAAGATGAAGTATGATTTGCTTGTTGGGGAGATACATATCCCCATTGAGGTGACTTAGTGGCTATTCGAAAATTCTCCGTTCTGTCTTGCGATTCGAGAAGGTTTTGTCATGAGGACTTGATCAACCCCATTGACGGATTTCTTTCGATGACCATGAAATGGATGAATCAAAGAGTCACATACCTCTGTTTTGAGCATTCATTTTATGTTGCTTAGAAGAAAAATGATATATTTAGTTTAGCTTTTCCTGTTTTCTGTTTTAGTGTCTCGAAGAAAAATACCTCGAAAATAAAAGTTCTCCGATGGTCCTAAAAATTTAGTATGATTTTTTCTCGAATATTTGAAAAATATTGGGCCTGGGAGCTAGCCTGGAGGCCAGACCAGTGGGCCACAAGCCTTGCCACCACCACCCCCTGGTGGCGGCTAGCAAGCTTGTGGGGCCCACAAGGACCCCTTCCACTCATTCCAGCTCCCATCCTCTTCTTCCACCTCCAGAAAAAAATGTTTCGCAGCTCAAACCCGTGTTCTTGCTCATTTGGCTGTGATTTTCGATCTCCTTCCTCAAAGCACCATTCTCCGAACCATTCTGGGGAAACTACGCCTTGGTAAGTGACTCCTCCATTGGTCCAATTAGTTTTTGCTCTAGTGCTTTATCCTTCGCGTATTCTTGCTACCTTGGTGACCCTGTTCTTGAGCTAGAAATGTTGATTTTAGCTGGTCCTGAGTAGTTTTAGCGCGTGATACGGTCTCTAGGCACTAGTAGGAGTAGTTTCTACAAGGTATGGTTGGCCTTCATTCACTTTTCTCTTGAACTTCAAAAATTTCAGCAAAAGGAAATTATGTTCAGGAGGAAGTTTCATGGTGGTTCCTCAAGTAAGAAGGGTCCCCGTCTTTCTTTTCAGGAGCCCGAACCTTTTCAACTAAGGGACACGCCGGTACAACCATGTGAATGGCCTTCCGATGAGTTCATGATCGAAGCAGGTTTCAAGGATGAGTTTGATACACTTGTCCGCAATGCCGGGTTAGAAGAATTCCTCTGAGACAAATGTGAACAGTATGCTATGCTCACTGCCTCTTTTGTGCGTAGATTTAAATTTTCAGTTGGCCGTGACTCATCCATACTATTTGATCTGTACGATAAATCCTACGCCATGGATTTGGAGGATTTCAATGGGATTTGCAAGATACCCAATGGGGGTAATATTAATGATCCTTCTAAGTCTTCGGTGAGAGACTTTGTCTCCAGTATAACTGTTGGAGAAACGAGAGATATCACGCAAGCCACCATAGGAAGCATCCATTTCCCTGCCTTGCACTACTTTTCCCTCTTCATAGGTAGGTGCATTAATGGCAAGGGTGCACATTGTCACCTATGCGCTTCTGACCTGAGTATCCTTAAGAGCGCAATAACAGGTGACAAGAGCTTCAATATCGGAGCTATAATAGGAGGCTGAATAATAATGCCAGAGAGGGGGGTTTCTTTGGTGGAGTTTATGCTAGACGTTTAGCAAATTTTCTTGGAGTTTCCATCCGTTCAGAAGACCCTTATCTCCGTACAGCCTACCTTGATCGTGTCGCTCTAACACGCTACCAGTTCCTTGAGAGAGATCATGGATCCCTCCTATACCGCTTGATATTTAACCGGCAGCGTGTTTTCCATATTACCCTTCCTGCTCGTGCTATCTTTGACTTTCAGGTAAAACGAAGATACTACATAACCATAGGAGAGGCAGAGGAGTATGAGAGGGAGGCGACGGCTGCTCGACTACGTGAGGCAGCTATTCAGGCAGTGGCTGCAGCACTCCCGTATAACACCCATTTTGATTTTGGGTTTCGCCAGGACCATCCATGGGAGTAGACCAAGCTAGGCCAAAAGCCTAAGCTTGGGGGAGTACGTGTTCTCACCGACATTACATTCATGTTTATGCTTTCACTTTGTTAGCCGGCGTTTACACTTTGCCACTGTATTATCCATGCTAGTTTATTTTTCGTTTTCTTGTTTTCTTGTTTTGTGTCCTTTTGAGAAAACCCAAAAAGATTTTCCTTTCTTCTTTTGCTTGTTGGGAGTTTTCCCGTGTAAATAGTTTTCTTTTTCTTTGGGTCAAGGTAGAAGATATTGGTTACAATGTTTAGTGCCTCTTGCATGCATACCTGTTTAGCTTTCAAAGAGCCATATTACTTTGTCTTCTCCTTTATGTTTGCCTGTAGATTCAGCTTAGACCATTGCACGAGCACTCTTATTATTGTTCACATCGTTCGATCGTGCAAGTGAAAGGCAATAATTATGATATATGATGAAGTGACTCAGACTGGAAAAGCTGGTATGAACTCTATCTATTTTGTTTTTGTAAATATGACTAGCTTGTCATGCCTGATTCAGCTTTGTTGTGAGAGAACCATGTTTGCAATGAAAACTTAGAGATCATAGTTTCTGATGCCATGCTTATTTATCTAGGAGTTTATAATGGTTTGTCTTGAATGCCAACATAGATTTTGAAATGACTATGATGTAGTATGATAGGATGGTATTCTCCTTTGAATGATTCAAGTGGCTTGACTTGGCGCATGTTCATGCATGTAGTTGAAACAAAATCAACATAGCCTCTATGATGTTCGTGTTCATGGTGATTTATATCTTGTTCATGCTTGCATTCAATGTTAGTCAAACTCATTGCATCTTGATGACTATTGTCGCTCTCTAGTTGGTCGCTTCCCAGTCTTTTGCTAGCCTTTACTTGTACTAAGCGGAATACTGCTTGTGCATCCACTTCCATAAACCCAAAAGTTTTTCCATGAGAGTCCACCATACCTACCTATTTGCGGTATCTACCTGCCGTTCCAAGTAAATTTGCATGTGCCACTCTCTAAACCTTCAAGAAATAATCTGTTTTGCATGCCCGAACCGCTCATGTGGTGATAGAGGGCTATTGGTATCTTCCATGCTAGGAGTGTTATCCTCGACATGTGTTTATTCACTGTCATTCACGAGAAAGGGGGCGGTAATTGGAATGCCCAGTTCCATGCTTAAATCGAAAACATAACTGTAAAACAAGACTCCCCCCGGATTGATGTTAGTATGGACGGTACCCGAGGATTCGGCTAGCCGTGGAGTGTGATTGATTGGTGGTGAGGGAGTTAAAACTTTACTGTTCTGTTTGGGAACCGCCTATAACATGAGTAGCATGGAAGATATTGAGAACTCTTGTCATTGCGTTGACAATGAAAGCATGCCACCCAAAATTATTATCTCTGTTTTCAAAGCTTGAGCTCTGGCACCTCTGCAAATTAATGCTTCCCTCTGCGAAGGGCATGTCTATTTATTTTCCTATTGAGTCATCCTCTTCTTATATAAGCACCAATTAGAGAGCACCTCTGTCATTTTTATGCTTTGCTTTTGACTGATATTGAGTATAACTATGATTGGAGCTTCGTTGCTATGAATTACAATGTTTAGTCAGCCCTTAATCTTTGAAAGTGCTCTGCATTTATGTTTTGCGGTCTCAGAAAGAGCTAGTGAGATACCACCTATTCATATTGCTTCATGCTTGTTCTGATTGAAGTGTTGGTATTTGAAACTCATTATTATTTGCTCGTTAGTTGATTATGCCATTGATATTAGTTTACCGTGAGACCTTTGTGTCACTTGCTTATGTGGTTAACTTGTGATCTTGCTGAAATTCTGGTTATGAGTTAGACATAGTTCCAACAACAAGATCAAACAGAGTTTGTCAAAGTTTTTCTTTCTCTCTCAGTTTGTCAACTGAGTTGCTTGAGGACAAGCAAGGTTTTAAGCTTGGGGGAGTTGATACGTCTCCATCGTATCTACTTTTCCAAACTCTTTTGCCCCTATTTTGGACTCCAATTTGCATGATTTGAATGGAACTAACCTGGACTGATGCTGTTTTCAGCAGAATTGCCTTGGTGTTGTTTTTTGTGCAAAAATCAAAGTTATCCAAACGTCCTGAAAATCTACGGACATTATTTTTGGAAAATATGAAAAATACATGCGCAAAGATCCATCGGAGGAGGTGGGCCAGTGGGTCACAAGCCCTGCCACCGCCACCCCCCCCCCTTGTGGCGGATGGCAAGCTTGTGGGGCCCACGTGGCTCTGCCGCCCCCAATCTCAGCTCTATAAGTTCACTTTCGTCCCAGAAAAAATCAAGAGCGAAGATTTCATCGCGTTTGCGACACGGAGGCGCCGGCACAACCTGTTCTTCATCTGGAGGGCAGATCTGGAGTCCGTTTTGGGCTCCGGAGAGGGGAAATCGTCGCCATCGTCATCATCAACCTTCTCCCCTCTCCAATTCCATGAAGCTCTTCGTCGTTCGTGAGTAATCTATCCGTAGGCTCGCTGGGCCGTGATGAGTAGGATGAGATCTATCATGTAATCGAGTTAGTTTTGACGGGGATTGATCCCTAGTATCCACTATGTTCTGAGATTGATGTTGCTACTACTTTGCCATGCTTAATGCTTGTCACTAGGGACCGAGTGCCATGATTTCAGATCTGAAACTATTATGTTGTCACCAATATATGTGTGTTTTAGATCCGATCTTGCAAGTTGTAGTTACCTACTATGTGTTATGATCCGGCAACCCCGGAGTGACAATAACCGGAACCACTCCCGGTGATGACCTTAGTTTGACGAGTTCATGTGTTCACCAAGTGCTGATGCGTTGGTCCAGTTCTTTATTAAAAGGAGAACCTTAATATCCCGTAGTTTCCTTTTGGACCCCGCTGCCACGGGAGGGATGGACAATAGATGTCATGAAAGTTCTTTTCCGTAAGCACGTATTACGACACACGGAATGCATGCCTACATCACATTGATGAACGGGAGCTAGCCACATATCTCTCCATGTTATAACTGTTGCATGATGAATATCATCCAAACAAATCACCGACCCATTGCCTACGAGTTTGTCCTACTGCTGATGTTACTTGTCTTGCTACTGCTGTTACTTGTCTTGCTCTGCTGTTGTTACTTGTCTTGCTCTGCTGCTACTGTTTCTACTACTTTCGCTTGCTACTGTTGCTACTTGCTACTGCTGCCACTATTGATGTTCCTTGCCGCTTCTATTACTCGTTACACTACTGCTACCTGCTACAATTTTGATTCGCTGGTCGTTGACGGGAACAGACAATTTCCGTCAACGAGGCAACTTGGCGCCATTGATACAATCGTTAGGAATAGTCTGCCGTCAACAGATCGTTTCTGACACCGTTGTTATCATACTACTTTGTTGTTACTACTTTGCTTGCAGATACTAATCTTTCAAGTGTGGTTGAATCTGACACATTCAGCTGCTAATACTTGAGAGTATCCTCTCACCTCCTATAGGCGTATCAACAAATTTGGGTCGAATACTCTACCCTCGAAAACTGCTACGATCCCACGCGCTGGTGGGCCGTCAACAACATTCTTCTAGTTTCGATTGCCGGAGAGTGCTAGCAACATTCTTCTGGTGCCGTTGCAGGGGAAGATCTGCTGTCACGGAGTCAACCCACCATATGCCTTCCTCAAAACAGCCACCATACCTACGTGCTATGGCATTTTCATAACCATTCCGAGATATATTGCCATGCAACTCCCACCGTTCCGTCTCATGACTTGTGTTGACACTCTCATTTTGCCATTGCATGATCGTAAGATAGCTAGCGAGATGTTTCAACGTCATACGCCAAGCTAGATCGTTGCACATCCCGGTACACTGCCGGAGGCATTTCCTATAGAGTCATCATCGTTCTGAGCTTTGAGCTGTGAGTAAATAAAAGTGTGATGATCATCATTATTAGAGCATTGTCCCATGTGAGGAAATAGAAGAAAAAAGAGGCCAAAGAGCCCAAATAAAAAAAAGAGGCCAACAGCCAAAAAAAGGGAGAGAGAAAAAGAGAGAAGGGACAATGCTACTATCTTTTTCCACACTTGTGCTTCATAATAGCACCATGTTCTTCATGATTGAAAGCCTCTCGTTTCGTCACCACCATATGCTAGTGGGAATCTTCATTATATAACTTGGCTTGTATATTCCAATGATGGGCTTCCTCAAAATTGCCATAGGTCTTCGTGAGCAAGCAATTTAGATGCACACCCACTAGTTCTCCTTTTGAGCTTTCACATACTTATAGCTCTAGTGCATCCTTTGTATGGCAATCCCTACTCATTCACATTGATATCTATTAATGGGCATCTCCATATCCCTTTGCTCCGCCGAGTCAATGTGACCATCTCCTCCTTTTTTGTCTCACAACCACCACCACACTCTATTCCACCTACACTGCTATATCCATGGCTCACGCTCATGTATTGCGTGATAGTTATAGAAAGTTTGAGAAAGTAAGAGTGCGAAAACAATTACTTGGCCAATACCGGGGTTGTGCATGATTTAAATTAGTTGTGTGAGGATGATGGAGCATAGCCAGACTATATGATTTTGTAGGGATAACTTTTTTTGGCCTTGTTATTTTGAAAGTTCATGATTACCTTGCTAGTTTGCTTGAAGTATTATTGTTTTCATGTCAATAGCAAACTATTGTTTTGAACCTTACGGATCTGAACATTCATGTCACATGAAAGAAGTTACAGAGGACAACTATGTTAAGTAGCATTACACATCAAAAATTCAGTCTTCATCACTTCCCTACTCGAGGACGAGCAGGAGTTAAGCTTGGGGATGCTTGATACGTCTCCAACGTATCTATAATTTTTGATGGTTTCATGCTATTATCTTGTCAAACTTTGGATGTTTTGTATGTCTTTTATATATTTTTTGGGACTAACTTATTAACTCAGTGCCAAGTGCCAGTTCCTGTTTTTTCCGTGTTTTTGACCCTTTTCAGAGGAGGATTTTAGACGGAGTCCAAATGGAATGAAACTTCCAAAAAGATTTTTTCTGAAACAGAAGAAGATCGGGGAACTTGAGAACCAAGGCAGGGGGCCACCAGGGACCCCACAAGCCCCCTAGCCGCGGCCACGGGGCCGCGCCTCCCAGGCTTGTGGGCTCCCTGGGCCACCTCTGCCCTAGGTCTTTCGCCTATATATTCCCAAAAATTCCAGAAAAAATCAGGAGATCACCGAAAGTACTTTTCCGCTGCCGCAAGCTTCTGTCTCCGCAAGATCCCATCTGGGGCATGTTCTGGTGCCCTGTCGGAGGGGGATTCGGATACGGAGGGCTTCTTCATCAACACCATGACCTCTCCGATGATGCGTGAGTAGTTCACCATAGACCTACGGGTCCATAGCTAGTAGCTAGATGGCTTATTCTCTCTCTTGGATCTTCAATACAAAGTTCTCCATGATCTTCATGGAGATCTATCCGATGTAATCTTCTTTTGCGGTGTGTTTGTCGAGATCCAATGAATTGTGGATTTATGATCAGATTATCTATGAATCTTATTTGGGTTTCTTCTGATCTCTCTTATATGCATGATTTCATATCCTTGTAATTCTCTTCGAGTTGTGGGTTTTGTTTGGCCAGCTTGATCTATGATTCTTGCAATGGGAGAAGTGCTTGGTTTTGGGTTCATACCGTGCGGTGACCTCACCAGTGACAGAAGGGGTAGTGAGGCACGCATCGTGTTGTTGCCATCAAGGGTAAAAAGATGGGGTTTTCATCATTGGTTTGAGTTTATCCCTCTACATCAGGTCATCTTGCTTAAGGTGTTACTCTGTTCGTCATGAACTCAATACACTAGATGCATGTTGGATAGCGGTCGATGTGTGGAGTAATAGTAGTAGATGCTGAAAGTATCGGTCTACTTGTCTCGGACGTGATGCCTATATGTATGATCATTGCCTTAGATATCATCATCACTTTGCGCGGTTCTATCAATTGCTCGACAGTAATTTGTTCACCCACCATAATATTTGCTATTTTGAGAGAAGCCTCTAGTGATCACTATGGCCCTCGGGTCTACTTCACACCATATTTTCAGCCTTACTCTTTTACTTTGTTGCACTTTCCGCCTTCATATCTCACTTTGCAATAAATCTTGAAGGGATTGACAACCCCTTTATAGTGTTGAGTGCAAGCTCGTTTGTGTTTGCGCAGGTACTCTGGACTTGACGAGATTCTCCTACTGGATTGATACCTTGGTTCTCAAACTGAGGGAAATACTTACTGCTCCTGTGCTGCATCACCCTTTCCTCTTCAAGGGAAAAATCAACGCAAGCAAGTCTCCGTCAACGTGTCAATTTCTGGCGCTGTTGTTTGAGAAGTAGTAGAAGGTTTTCTGTCGTTGTTGCCGAGGAGGATCATGTCAAGAACTCATCCAAGTAAGTGTCGCACACTCATCTCTTGCATTTACTTTTTTTCCTCTCGTTTTCCTCTCCCCCACTTCTGAAAAACAAAAATTTACAAAAATATTTGCCTTTTTCGTTTGCCTTTCCTTCGCTTGTGTGCTATGTGCCTTCAATATGCTTGCATCTTCGCTTGCTGAAAATCTATCGATATGGATCCTCATCCACTTGCTAATCTCTTTAAGAGATCCAATTATGTTGATCCAATTGCTAGTGAGTTGAGTGCACTTGACTTTCTCTATGGAGTTTTGCTTGAGATGCGTGAATCTGAAAATCATGATGAAGAAATTTATGAAGTGATTCACGAGGGCTCCTTGAATTAAAAGCATGATTGCAATAATTTCATTATAAATTCTATTAATGACAATCATGCTAAAAATATGCAAAACCCTAAGCGTGGGGATGCTAGTTTTGCTTTGGCCACTACTTGTTGCAATGATCATGATTGGGGTAATGATTTTTCTTATGATCTTGAAAAAAAATTTAAGCCTCATGATGAATATGATGTTTGCAATAATTTTGAAAGTGGGTTTGGAGAAGTCATGACTTTAATTGATGATAATCCCACTATTTTTGAAGAGCGTCAACTTTGCATGCATGTGGATCATGAAAATAATATCCTTTGTGATAGCTATATTGTTGAATTTGATTATGATCCCACATGTAATTGCTATGAGAGAGGAAAATATTGTGGTAGAAACTTTCATGTTACCAAATTACCTCTCGTTATGTTGAGATTGCTAGTCTCTTTCTTCTTCCTTGCATTTGGTAACTACTGATTGTCTTGACAATCTGTTTTCCTATAAAATGCCTATGCATAGGAAGTATGTTAGACTTAGATGTGATTTTCACATGCTTTTTGATGCTCTCATTGTGCTTCAATTCTTGTCTTTTATGTGAGCATCATTGAATTATCAATGCCTAGCTAAGGGCGTTAAACAATAGCACTTGTTGGGAGGCAACCCAATGAATTTATCTTTTTATTTCTGTTTTGTTGTGTCCACACTATCATAATTCTTTTATTATTGTGTATTTTGTGTTTCTTTTTGTGTTTGAGCCAAGCAAAACCTTTATGACTAGTCTTGGTGATGGTTGTTTGATCCTGCTGGAAAAAGACAGAAACTTTTTGCTCACGAGATTATTTTTCATTTTTATTCAGAAAGAGATTTTGAGTTGATTCTTTTTGCTGCTGGTTGATATGCGTTTTGTCCAGGCAGTCGTAATTTTGCAGAATTTTTGAGGTAGCACAAGTATACGAAGTATACAGATTGTTACAGACTGGTCTGTTTTTGACAGATTCTGTTTTTTGTTGAGTTGGTTGCTTGTTTTGATGAAACTATGGATAGTATCGGGGGGTACTAGCCATGGAAAAGTGAGAATACAGTAATGCAAAACCAATATAGATAGAAATAAAAATTGCTACAGTACCTAAAGAGGTGGTAGTTTGTTTTCTTGTGCTAATGATATCATGAGTTTCTGTTTAAGTTTTGCGTTGTGAAGTTTTCAAGTTTTGGGTGATGTTCTTATGGACAAAGAGATAAGGAGTGGAAAGTATCGGTCTACTTGTCTCGATCGTGATGCCTATATGTACGATCATTACCTTAGATATCGTCATGACTTTGCGCGGTTCTATCAATTGCTTGACAGTAATTTGTTCACCCATCGTAATATTTTCTATTTTGAGAGAAGCCTCTAGTGAACACTATGGCCCACGGGTCTACTTCACACCATATTTTCAGCCTTACTCTTTTACTTCGTTGCACTTTCCGCCTTCGGATCTCACTTTGCAATAAATCTTGAAGGGATTGACAACCCCTTTATAGCGTTGGGTGCAAGCTCATTTGTGTTTGCGCAGGTACTCCGGACTTGACGTGATTCTCCTACTGGATTGATACCTTGGTTCTGAAACTGAGGGAAATACTTACTGCTCCTGTGTTGCATCACCCTTTCCTCTTCAAGGGAAAAACCAAGGCAAGCAAGTTTCCGTCAACGTGTCAATTTTTGGCGCTGTTGTTTGAGAAGTAGCAGGCCACACCACGCGGCATAGCTCACAAGTGAACGCAAGGCATACCCCACTATATGAGGTGACGCCACCGGCAAGAACGACCCGGTTCTCACGCTCGCCGCTGCAACATCATGGATGATGCGGTTCTTGCGGTCGCGCTGCTTTTCGAGTATCACGCACATGTCTGGCGGCATGCGCTGGATGATTTGGTAGCTAGTGTCGGTGTGAGGTGGCGAGGACGTGTCGTGGGACGTCTCCGGCACACATGCCACATGATGATGCCCCTCGTCATCATCGGTCAAAGAAGGGGGAGGAGGCGCGCTGCGTCGTGCATGTACGCCATGCGACGATTGATGTGGCAAGGCACGGGAATGCACCGAGGCATCTCCGGGGGCGTTAACAAGCTCGATGATGCGTGTGATGCTTCTCCAACATATCTATATTTTTTATTGTTCCATGCTATTATATTATCATTCCAAGATGCTTTTTGGGCATTTACTTGGTATTTTACATTATTTTTTAGCATTAACCTATTAACCTAGTGCCAAGTGTTAGTTGTTGTTTTCCGCACATTTTTTGTTTTTCAGGTTTACAGTACCAAACTATGTCCAAATACCCCGAAACTTTTTGATGATTTTTCTGGAGCAAAAGAAATCCTAAAAGCTTCAAGAGCAGACTAGAGGTCGCACAAGGGGCCAACAAGCAAACAGGGCGTGCCTAGGGGGTGGCCGCACCCTGATGGCTTGTGGCTGCCTCACTCGGCCCCCGGCGCCCCTCTATGTCCTATAAATTATCTAATATCCAAAAAAACACTAGTGAGCCTCTCGAAACACTTTTTTTGCCATCTCAAGTCTCTATTCCCCCGTGTGCCCATCTAGAGCCCAGTTTCGGTGTCGTACTGAAGGAGGGTCGGTCAAAGAGGGCCTCTACATCAACCTTGTTTATCCCATGGCGATGTGTGAGTAGTTCATCACAAACCTACGGGTCTTTAGTTAGTACCTAGATGGCTATGCCTATCTCTATGTTCTTCAATACAAAGTGCATCACATCTTCACAATGATCTACTCGATGTAATCACTTTGTGCGGTGTGTTTGTTGTGATCCGATGACTAGTGAATTCATGTTCACATTATTCATGATATTATATAGAGTTCCTTTCTGGCCTTTCATATATATGCATGATTATCATAGCTTCGTAAAACTCTTTGATCTGTTGATTTGGTTTGGCCAACTAGATTGATCTATATTTAGTGAGAGGAGTGTGTTGTAGTGGGTTCAATCTTGCGGTTCTCTATACCCCAGGGACAAAGTAGGGGACAAGACATGTATTTGTATTGCTACCACTAAGCATGAAATAATGGGGTTTATTCGTATTAATTGGATTTTCTTTGTCTACATCAGGTCATTGTTCTCCAAATATTACTCTGTTTTACTCAATACTCTAGATGCATGGTGGATAGTGGTCATTGGGTGGAGTAAGAGTAGTAGATGAAGGCAAGAGTCAGTTTACTTACTTACGGACATGATGCCTATATGTAATGATCATTGCCATGAATAAATATTGCATAACTATGCGCTTTTGTATCAATTGCCCAACAGTAATTTGTTTACCCATCGTATGCTTTCTAAAAGAGAGAAGCCTCTACCAAAAAGTGTGGCCCCCGGGTCGATTCACAAATATATTTACTTGATGTCATTTATTGTTTTATTTTCATTTTACAATTTAAAATTAACAACTATCATCGACACTACTCATTTTCTTGCAAGTAACAAGTTCAAGGGGATTGACAGTCCTATGGCCCGCGTTAGGTGCAAGTGTGTGCTCTTTTCTCTCTAGGCGTTGAAGACGGGAAAATTGTATGGATGATGATGTGGTAAAATTAAAATTATTTTCTTTTTCACTACGAGATAAAGCTAAATCTTGGTTTTCATCTTTACCACACAATAGTATTGCAACATGGGATAAATGTAAAGATGCTTTTATTACCAAGTATTTTCCTGCTGCTAAGATCATCTCCCTTAGAAATCAAAATGAATTTTAAGCAACATGATCAAGAATATGTTGCACAAGCTTGGGAGAGGATGAAATTGATGATTAAAAATTGCCCTACTCACGGTTTGAACTTATGGATGATTATCCAAAATTCATATGCTGGACTAAACTTTGTGTCTAGAAATCTTCTAGATTCTGCTGTAGGTGGTACTTTCATGGAGGTGACGTTGGCATAGGCACTAAACTTCTGGACAACATCATGACAAACTATTCTCAATGGCATACCGAAAGATCTCTAACTGGTAAGAAGGTAAACTCGGTTGAGGAAATCGCTACTTTGAGTGAAAAAGTTTATGCTCTTATGAATATGGTTGCTAGTAAAAATGCTTATGTTTACCCCAATTATATGCCATTCTATACTTTGATTGTGAAAAATGATAATGCTATTGATGTGAACTTATCTCGCGAAACAATTTCAACAACAATGCTTATAGAGGAAATTTCAACACTAGACCATACCCCGGTAATTCCTCTAATAATTATGGAAATTCTTATGGAAATTCTTGTACAAATAATAATATCTTATCCTCTGATCTTGATATCACTATTAAAGTATTCATTAGTTCTCAAAAGATTTTTAATACTGTGATAGAAGAAAAGTTGCATAAAGTTGATGATTTCGCTAGGAACATGGATAGCATTGCGCTTCATGTGGAAACCTCTTAAAAATAAAAAAAATCCATGAGAGCATGATATCAATGAGTCTTTAAATCCATCCAAATATCTATTAATGAAAGTAAGGAGAGGACTACAAGGTTGAGAGCCAAACAAGAATTCTTAGAAAAGGATCTACCACATGGTTTTTACCGTAATCATGATGAAGATCTAAAAATGATTGGTACTTATCCCATTGAATCTTTGTTTACTAATATGAAAATAGATTATAACTAGACTTTAGATGAGTCAACTTTATCTAGAAGGCACCTGTTTGTTCAAAGGATGATTATTCTAATGATAAAAATAAAAAAGTCGGATTAGAGAGGTGAAAACTTTAAAAAGTGATGTGCCCACTATCCTGGATTACAAGGACTTTAATTATGAGAGTTTATCTTCACTACAATTTATTTCCTTTCTGCAATCCATGATTAGCTCACCCAATGCTTATGAACAAAATAAATATTTTACTAAACATATAGTAAAAGCAATGATAAAAGCCTACGATGAAAAACTTGAGCTAGAAGTCTCTATTCCCACAAATTTGTGTGATGAGTGGGAACCTACTATTAAAATTAATATCAAATAATATGAATGCAATACTTTGTGTGAGCTTGGTGCTAGCGTTTCAACTATACCTAAATCCTTATGTGTTGTACTTGGTCTCACTAGTATACATGAGTGCTCCCTTAATTTACATCTCGCGGATTCTACTATCAAGAAACATTTGGGAAGAATAAATTATGTTATTATACTTGCTAATACAATTTATGTGTCAGTATATTTCATAGTTCTCTATATTGAATGCAACCCATCTTGTCCAATAATACTTGGGAGACCTTTTCTATGAACTATAGGTGCAATTATAGACATGAAAGAGGGAAACATAAGGTTTCAATTCCCATTGAAGGAAGGGATGTAAAACTTCCTTAGGAATAGAAAAAACCACTCTATGAATCTATAATTAGGGATACTTATAGGTGGAGTGTCAAAGATGACAACACTTGAAACTGTGCATTACGCCTAGATAGGGGCGTAAAACAATAGCGCTTGTTGGGAGGAAACCAAATAGTTATCTTATTTTTCTTGTTCTAATTTATGTTTGTGTGATATGAAATGATTATTGATATTGTAATAATTGTGTTTTTATGTTTAAATTAGTGTTTGTGCCAAGTAAAGACTTTGGGATGATTTGAATGATGAGTAGAAGTGATACGATGCAAAAAAACAGAAACTTTTGTGTCCAATGCAGAATTTTTCTGATTTTACTGGAACTTATTTTTAATTTGAATTTTTTTTAAAAAAAATTATATAAAAATTACTCAAGTCTTTACAATATTTTATAATTTTTGGAATTACAGAAGTAGGGTGTATTTTCTGATCACTACAGATTGTTCTGTTTTAGACAGATTATATTTTTGCTTGCACGATTTGCTTGTTTTGATGATGCTATGGATTATATCAGGGGAGTATAAGTCATGGAGAAGTTAGAATATAGTACCATATGAAATAATAAAATATGAATCAACTTATAACACTAGCTAATGTTTATGGTTCACCTATCCTACTAACACATCTCATGAGTTTTCTATTGAGTTTTGTGTGCTAAAGTTTTCAAGTTTTTTATGTTATCACGATGGATGGAGGAATAAGGAGCGGAAAAGATACTAAAATTGTGGATTACCAAGGTACACCAAGTCAAATTCTATGGATACTCAAGCCTTAAGCTTGGGGATTCCCCGGAAGGCATACCCTCTTTCGTCTCAATCCATCGGTTTGTCACTTGGAGCAATATTTTTATTCATCAAATGATATGAGTTTTGCTTGGAGCGTCGTGTATCATAGTTTGATTTTGTTTTATTTTTCCACAATATTTTTTGTTGTACACTCCATTTAGAGAGACACATGTTCATCATGATTCATTAGAATACTATATGTGCTTCACTTATATCTTTTGAGCTAAGCGGTTGCTCTAGTGATTCACTTATATCTTTTAGAGCACGGTGGCGTATAGATTTTACACAAATAATTGCACTCTTGTTCTTCACTTAAATTAGTTTGAGAGTTAATAAAGAGTGACAATAATTTTCATGGGTTATAAGACTAGTCCAAAAATAATAGGTCTTAAAGGAGTGCATAATCAAAACCACATGTAGTGCATAAAAGAGAAATTGTGAGTTAATTATATTAATGTGGTAATATGAAAGGGTGTGAATGCATGGTTGTTGGTTTGTAAAAACATCGATAGTTAAAGCATGTTAATTTGTTGTTCATCTAAATATTGGTTATGGCATGGTAATGGTGTGTCAGCATTCTTATTCCTCGTTGAAATCGTGTGCTCATTAGGCCTGGGGGCGCGCGATGGTTAGCTCCTACCAACCTCCTCCCTAGGGGCATGCGAGTAGTACTTTGCTTCGACAGAGCTCATAAAACCTTGCGATAAGTATGTGAGTTATTTATGACTAATATTAATCCATGGATGTAAACACTCTCGCCACCTCATATGTGCTACCCTCTTCGATATCGTGCATTGCCCATTCTCATATCGAGGATCGGTGTGAACTTCGTTGGTGCATCCAAACCTCGTGCCATGATATGCTCTGTTGCACATAAGACACCTTATATCTTTCTCAAAACATCCACCATACCTACCTATTATGGCATTTCTATAGCCATTCCGGGATATATTGCCATGCAACTTCCACCATCACATCATACGACTAGTACACTCATTGTCATATTGCTTTGCATGATCATGTAGCTGACATAGTATTTGTGGCAAAGCCACCGTTTATCATTATGATACATGTTAAGCTAGATCATTGCACATACCGGTACACTACCAGATTCATTAATATAGAGTCATATTTTTAGTAGTTTTTCATATCGAGTTGTAATTAAATAGAAGTGTGATGCTATTAATAATTAGGGCACTGTCTTGGTGAGGAAAGGATGATAGAGACAATGATTCCCCCACAAGTCGGGGTTAGACTTCGGATGAAAAATAAAATAAAAGAAAAAATAGAAAATAAAATAAAACAAATAAGCGAGTGAAAAGATAGAAGGGACACTTCTACTACATCTTTTTCCACACTTGTGCTTCAAAGTAGCACCATGTTTTTCATATAGAGACCATGCTTTGTCACTTTCATATACTAGTGGGAATTTTTCATGATAGAACTTGGCTTGCGTATTCCGATGACGGGATTCCTCAAATGCGTGAGGTCTTCATGAGCAAGTAAGTTGGATGCACATCCACTTAGCTTCAGTTGAGCTTTCCTACACTTATATCTCTAGTGCATCTGTTGCATGGCAATCCCTACTCCTCGCATTGATATCGATTGATGGGCATCTCCATAACCCATTTATTCGCCTAGTTGATGTGAGACTTTATTCTTATCCACTTTTACCCCTTAAAATCCTACCACCATATTCTATTCCACCTATATGCTATGTCCATGGTTCACGCTCATGTATTGAGTGACTAATAAAATGTTGAAGCGTGTTAAGAACTACGATCCAATTACTTGGCTTAACAGTGATACTTCTGATCTACGTTGGTTTTCCGCAAAGGGGAACGGGTGATGCAGCACAATATAGGTAAGTATTTCCCTCGGTAGAGAACCAAGGTTTATTGAACCAATATGAGTGACAACCAATCCCCGTCTTCAACGGCTACACACAAAAGAACAAAAACTTGCACCCAACACGGGCAAGAGAGTTGTCAATCCCCTCGGGCTCATTATTTGCAAGCTTGTAAGTATTGTGGTTGATAGTAGATAATTATAAATTGCAAAATAAAATAAAAAGTAAATAAGAACAGCAAGGTATTGTAGCGTTTGTAAACTGATAAGTGAATAGACCTGGGGGCATAGTTTTCCCTAGTGGCATCTCTCATAAAAGTAAGCATACGAGGGTAAACATATTACTCTTGGGAAATTGATAGAAAACCGCATAGTTATGTGATATTCATGACAATGATCATCTGTATATCAGCATCACATCCATAAGCAAATAGGTCGACTCCTGCCTGCACCTATTACTATTACTCCACCCATGGACCGCTATCTCGCATGCATCTAGAGTATTAAGTAAAACACAATAATGCTTGGAGAAAAATGACATGATGTAGACAAAGAGAATTCAATTAATATTAACTAACCACATCGTGGTATCCTTAGTGGCAACAATACAAAGAAGTATCTTGTCCCCTTCTGTCACTAGGATATAGAAACCCGTCAGATTGAACCCACTACAACACACCCCTCTCACTGAAGGAAGATCAATCTACTTGGGAAAATCAATAGATTGGAGAGATTTACTAAGCTATAATGATCAAGCACATAAGAATCATATTTAGAATTCAAAGTAGAATCAAATATTTACCATGAATAATCTGAACATAAACCCACAATTCATCAGATCCCAACAAACGCACCGCACAGAACAATTACATCGGATAAATCAAAGAGAAGATGCAATGTCATTGTATTGAAGATCAAGAGAGAGAGAGAGAGAGAGAGAGATCCATCTAGATACTAACTACGGACCCGTAGGTCTATGTTGAACTACTCACACATCACCATGGGAGCGGGAAGGATGATGTAGAGGCCATGTGTGAACAATCCCCCTTCGGTAGGGCACCCGAGTAGGGCTCCAGATGGGCACACAGCGGAACAGAGACTTCCGGCAGCGAAAAAAGTGTTTCTAGTGGCTCCCTATGGTTTTTGGAATATATGCGAATTTATAGGCTAGAGAGGGGTATGAGGAGGGAACCGATGGGAGGGAGCACAAGGCAATAGGGCGTGCCCTACCTCCCTAGTTGCACCTTGTTGGCTCCTGCCTCCATCGTGAGGCTTATGGCCTCCTCCTGAAGAATCTAGTCTTCTTTTGGTACATAACAAATCATATAAAAGTTTTGTGGCAACTAGAGTTTGTTTGGTACTATAAACCTGAAAAGCCAAAAACATGCAGAAAACAACAAGTGGCATTTGGCACTGGGTTAATAGGTTAGTGCTCAGAAATAATATTAATTGGTAAATAAACTCCCCAAAAGTATCCTAGAATGATGATATAATAGAATGGAACAATAGAAATTATAGATATGTTGGAGACGTATCAAACACTGTGTTGCTTGACATTTGTATCTATGTGGTGAAGACGGAGCCATTCCATGCTAATATGAGAAAATGAATGGGGGGTTAAACATTCTTTAAGGATCATATATTTTGAACAGTGATGATTATGTTACTTATGTTCATTGATATTACTATGTTGATGTTTGTTAGTTCATCGTTTCTCAATGATCATACCTGCAAGAGATTACATGTTGGGTAGCATGTCACATCAAAAATTCTATTTTTATCATTTACCTACTCAAGGACAAGCAGGAAATAAGCTTGGGGATGTTGATACTTCTCCAACGTATCTATAATTTTTTATTGTTCCATGCTATTATATTATCATTTCATGATGCTTTTTAGGCATTAACTTGCTATTTTATATTATTTTTGAGCACTAACCTACTAACCGAGTGCCAAGTGGGACTTACTGTTTTCTGCATGTTTTGTCTTTCCAGATTTACAGTACCAAACGATGTCCAAATACCTCGAAACTTTTTGATGATTTTTTCTAGACCAAAATAAAACCTGGAAGCTTCGGTAGAAGACCGGAGGTCGTACGAGGGGCACACAAGCCAACAGGGCGTGCCCAAGGGGGTGGACGCGTCGTGATAGCTTGTGGCCACCTCCCTCGGCCCCCGACGCCCCTCTTTGTCCTATAAATTATCTAATATCCCAAAAACCATAGAGAGCCTCCCGAAACACTTTTCCACCGCCGCAAGTCCATCGTGTGGCCATTTAGAGCCCTGTTCCAATGCTTTGCTGGAGGGATCGATCACGGAGGGCCTCTACATCAACATTGTTGCTCCCATGGTGATGTGTGAGTGGTTCACCACCAACCTACAAGTCCATAGTTAGTACCTAGATGTCTATCTCTCTCTATATGTTCTTCAATACAAAGTTCATCGCATCTTCACGGTGATCTATTCAATGTAATCACTTTATGCGTTGTGTTTGTTGGCATTCGATGAATTGTGGGTTTGTGTTTAGATTATTCATGAGATTATATTGAGTTCCTCGCTGATCTTTCATATGTATGCATGATTATGATAGATTCATAAATCTCTTCGATCTACTGATTTGGTTTGGCCAACTAGATTGATATATCTTCAGTGAGAGGGTGCATTTTAGTGGGTTCAATCTTGCGGTGCTCTATATCCAAGTGACAATGTAGGGGACAAGATATGTATTTGTCTTACTGCCACTAAGGATGAAATTATGGAGTTGATTCATATTAATTGGATTTTCTTTGTCTACATCATGTCATTATTCTCCAAGCCTTACTTTGTTTTACTTAATACTCTAGATGCATGCTCGATAGAGGTCGATGGGTGGAGTAATAGTAGTAGATGCAGGCAGGAGTCGGTCTACTTGCTTACAGACATGATGCCTATATGTAATGATCATTCCCATGAATAAATATTGCATAACTATGTGCTTTTCTATCAATTGCCCAACAGTAATTTGTTTACCCACCGTATGCTTTCTATAAGAGAGAAGCCTCTAGGGAAAACTATGGCCCGGGGTCTATTCACAAATATATTTACAAACGCTCTTAATACCTTGCTTACATTTTTTAATTTATCTATATTTTACAAGTTACAATTACCAACGATCATCTACTCTACTCATTTGCTAGCAAGTAACGAGTTCAAGGGGATTTATAACCCTCTTGCCCGCGTGGGGTCCAAGTGTGTGCTCTTTTGTGTGTAGGCGCTAAAGAAGGGAAATTGCATGGTTCTTACACGCTCATTTTGCATCATGAATTACTATTGATATTTGTGTTGATCCTGTCCATTATCCATTATTATCATACAATTCTTCTGCCTTTTCTCTCTGAATATCCAAGGTACATCACTCAGAGGGAAATACCCGAAAACTAGAATTCTGGACCGGGAAACCGAGAAAAAGGTAGAAAAATCAACTTGCTCCAAATGACTTGAAACTTTACGGAGAATTTTTCTGGAATATTTGAGAATTTATGGGCCAAAAATATACCGGAGAGGGTTCACTAGCTGGGCACAAGCCAACAACCCCCCTGGCCGCACCCTTATGGCTTATGGCCCCCATGTTGTCCCTCTAGTGACCATCTTCTCCTATATGGTGTGTTTTACCCTATAAAAATTATAAGTTATCTTTCGGGATGAAGGACCATTGTCTTGGGGCGGAAACCTGGGCACGGGCCCTTTTGCTCTCGAGTAAAGAGATTCTGTCACGGGAATTCCCCTCCGGGAGGGGGAAATCGAAGCCATCGCCATAACCAACGCTTCCTCCTTCATGGGAGTACCAATCTAAATCAATATATTCACCAACACCATCTCATCTCCAACCCTAGTTCATCACATGTATTCAATCTTTGTCTCAAAACCTCAGATTGGTACCTGTGGGTTACTAGTTGTGTTGACTGCATCTTGTAATTGATGCTTGTTGGATTACTTAGTGCAAGATATTATATTCAAATCCTCAATTATTATTATTACACCTCTAATCTTGAGCATGTTGATGATGTGTGAGTAGTAACTATTGTTCCTGAGGATATGGGAGAATTCCTGTTAGAAGTAATCATGTAAAGTTGGTATTCGTTCGATATTTTGATGATATGGATGTTGCTACTTCTCTTAGCGGTGTCATGTGAACATCGACTACATGAAACTTCACCATGTTATGGGCCTAAGGAAAGTCATTATAGAGTAACAAATAAATGATGGGTTGCGAGAGTGACAGAAACTTAAACTCTAGATTATGTGTTGCTTCATAAGGGGTTGATTTGGATCCACATGTCTCATGCTATGGTTAGATTATTCTTAATTCTTCTTTCGTAGTTTTGTATGCTTGTGAGAGAGAGTAATCATAAGTATGTTGTTAGTTCAATTAATAACAGCACATTAGCACCGGTCCACCCACATATCAAATCATCAAAGTAGCGAATGCGAATCAACTTAATATGATGAACATGACTAGACAGAAATTCCCATGTGTCCTCGGGAGCGCTTGCTTTATATAAGAGAACTTTCAGGCATGTCCTTTGCTATAAAAAGGATTGGTATACCTTGCTGCACCTTTGCTACAATTGTTACTTGTCACTTGGTATGAATTATCTTGCTACGAAACTATCTATCATTGTTACTTACAACACTTGTAGAGAATTCCTTGTTGAAAACTACTTATCATTTCCTTCTCCTCCTCGTTGGGTTCGACACTCTTAATTATTTAAAGGACTATGATTAATACCCTATAGTTGTGGGTCATCAAGGCTCTTTTCTCGCATCGTTTCCGGGGAGTGAAGCACCTTTGGTAAGTGGAAATTGGTAAGGAAACATTTTCGGTACGTGTTGAAATTTACTATTGCTTATCACTATGAACGGTCACCCTTTGAGTGGATTGTTCGGGGCATCTTCACCTCAAACGTAAGTTGATGAAATTGTTCCTCAAACTGTTGAACCTACTGAAAATATTTATTATGAGATTCCTTCGGGTATAGTAGAGAAACTCCTCGCTAATCCTTATAACGGTTCAACTCATCCTCATCACGATTTGATATATGTCGATGAGATTTGTGGATTGTTTAAGCTTTCACATCTACCCAGAGATAAAGTTAATAAGAAACTTTTCCCTTTATATTTGGAGGGAAAAGCACTAATGTGGTGCAGGCTATTCGATGATATTGGACCATTGGATTGGAATCGCTTGAAGCTGGAATTTCATCAGAAGTTTTATCCTCCGCATCTAATTCATCATGATGAGAACTTTATTTATAATTGTTGGCCTCGTGAAGGAGAAAGCAGCGTTCAAGCTTGGGGAGGCTTAAATCTATAATGCACACTTGCACCAACCATGATCTCTCAAAGCAATTGATTATACAAAAAAATTATGCTCGTCTTTCTCATTATGATGAAACCTTACTCGATGCTTGTGCTATCGGTTCCTATATGAAGGAGAGTATTGAATTCAGATGGGATCTTCTAGAAAATAGTAAACGCAACACTGAAGATTGGGAACTCGATCAAGGTAAAGAGTCAGGTATATAGCTTAATTTTGATTGCGTTAAATCTTTTATGCAAACTTCTCCTTTTCATGAGTTTAGCAGCAAATATGGACTTGATTCTGTGAATCTTCTGCTACCTATGTTAACCAGCCTAAGGAAAAGTGGTTCAAATATAATCCTCCAATTGAAAGATTACATGATGAACCTATTAGAATTAAGAAGGAAGAAATAATTTTTAACCATGTTGATCACAGTGTTCCTCCTGCTTACGTTGAAAAACCTCCTTTGCCTATTAGGATTAGAGAACAGTGGTTAATAAGAGTTATGTCAGAACACCTCACCTTCTGAAAAAATAAATGTTAAGCCTAATGTAGCTATAGTTAAAGATCTTCTAGTTGACAATATTGACGGGCAAGTTATTTACCTCTCTGATGAAGCTGCTAGAATTGCAAAACCTGTTAGAAACAAATGAGATGAACTATATAAAAATAAGTTGGTGGTAGGCACACCTATCATCTCATTTGAAATTGGAGATCATTGTTATCATTGCGTGTGATATTGGTGCTAGTATTAGTGTTATACCCTTTACATTATATCAATAAATTATGCATGATATAGCACCCTATGAAATTGAAGATATTGATGTCACTATTAAGCTTGCAAACTGTGATACTATTTCGCCACTTCGGATTGTTAGAGATGTTGAAGTCTCGTGCCGAAAAGTCAAGTACCCCATTGATTTCTTAGTACTTGGTTCAGAACAAGATAACTTTTGTCCCGTCATATTTGGTAGAGCATTCTTGAATATGGTTAATGCTGAAACTAATTGTGCTACTTAGAAGGTTAAAGAGAGCTTTGGTGATATTTCTCATGAGTTTAACTTCTCCAAGTTTAGAAAACAAGCACATGAAAAGGAATTGCCTAGTAAGGATGAAATAATTGGTCTTGCTTCTATTGTTGTACCTCCTACTGATCCACTAGAAAAATATTTGCTAGACCATGAGAATGATATGCATTTGAATGAAAGGAATGAAATAGATAGGACCCTCCTTGATCAACAACCTATCCTTAAGCACAATTTACGAGTTGAAACTTTAGGTGATCCTCCTCCACCCAAAGGAGATATTGTATTTGAGCTTAAGGCTTTACCTCATACTTTGAAATATGCTTATATTAATGACAAGAAGATATATCCTATTATTATTAGTCCTAACCTTTTAGAACATGAAGAAAATAGGTTACTCAAAACTTTAAAGAAGCGCATGGTTGCTATTGGATATACTCTTGATGATCTTAAATGAATAAGCCCCACTCGGTGTCGTCACAAGATTAATGTGGAACCTGATGTTAACGAGTTGTTGATCATCACCATCGTCTCAAGCCTAAGATCAAAGAGGTGGTAAGAACTAAAATACTAAAGCTTGTGGAGGTAGTTATAATCTATCCTATTGTTGATAGTAGATGGGTGAGTCATGTTCATTGTCTTCATAAGAAAGGTGGTATAATTGTTGTTCCTAATGATAAAATGAACTTATTCCACAAAGGATAGTAATTGGTTATAGGATGGTAATTGATTTGAGGAAATTGAATAAGGCTACTAGAAAAGATCATTACCCCTTACCTTCTATTGATCAAATGTTAGAGAGATTATCTAAGCACAAACAATTTTGCTTTCTTGATGGATACTCTGGATTCTCTCAAATGTGGCAAAAGAGGACCGAGAGAAAACTACCTTTACTTGCCCCTTTGGAACTTATGCTTATATGCGTATGACTTTTGGTTTATTCAATGCACCTGCTACCTTTCAAAGATGTATGACTCTTATATTCTTTGACCTTTGTGAAAAGATTGTTGTGGTTTTTCATGGATGATTTTTCCGTTTACGGGACTTCTTTTGATGATTGCTTGAGCAATCTTGATAGAGTTTTGCAGAGATGTGAAGAAACTAATCTCGTCTTGAATTGGGAGAAGTGCCACTTTATCGTGAATGAAAGTATAGTTCTTGGGCATAACATTTCTGAACGTGGTATTGAGGTGGATAAGGCCAAAGTTGATGCAATAGATAAAATGCCTTGCCCAGGAGATATCAAAGGTATAAGAAGTTTCCCTGGTCATGTTGGTTTCTATATGTGTTTCATTAAAGATTTCTAGGCCATTAACTAATCTTCTCCAAAAAATGTTCCTTTTGTTTTTTATGATGATTATCTATACGCCTTTGAAATACTTAAGAAAGCCTTAATTTCTGAACCTATTGTCCAACACCCGATTGGAACCTACCATTTGAAATTATGTGTGATGCTAGTGATTATGTTGTTGGTGTTGTTCTAGGGCAAAGAGTGGACAATAAATTGAATGTTATCCATTATGCTAGTAAGACCCTAGACACCGCTCAAAGGAATTATGCTACTGCTGAAAAGGAATTTTTAGTAGTTGTGTTTGCATGTGATAACTGAAGTCCTTACATTGCTGATTCTAAGGTAAGTATTCACACTAATCATGCTTCTATTAAATACCTTATGGAAAAGAAAGATGATAAACCTCGACTCATTAGATGGGTGTTACTACTCCAAGAATTTTATTTGCATATCATTGATAGATAGGAAGTTTATAACCCTCTAGTATATAATTTGTCTAGGAGGGGAATGTTCTTGATGACCCACTGCATATTGATAACAATTTTCCTGATGAGCAACTTGATGTTATAAACACTTCACGTAGTACTCCGTGGTATGCGGATTATGCTATTACATTGTTGCTAAATGTATTCCACCTAGACTCGCCTATCAACAAAAGAAAAAAATCTTCTACGATTTATGGCATTACTTTTGGGATGACCCACATATTTATAAAGAAGGGGTAGATGGTGTTATTAGACGTTGTATACCTGAGCATGAGCAGGAGCAAATTCTATGGAAGTGCCATTCTGAAGCCTACGGAGGACATCATGGTGGTGACAGAACTGCACACAAGGTATTAAAATCCGGTTTCTGTTGGCCTACTATTTTTAAAGATGCTCGTAAGTATGTCCTTTCTTGTGATGAATGCCAAAGAGTTGGTAATATTGGTAAATGTTAGGAAATGCCTATGAACTATTCACTTGCTATTGAACCATTTGATGTGTGTGGTTTGACTTTATGGGACGTTTTCCTTCCTCGAATGGATATACTCATATTCTAGTTGATGTTGATTATGTTACTAAGTGGGTAGAAGCTATTCCAACTACTAGTGCTTATCATAGCCCTTCCATTAAAATGCTTAAAGACATTATCTTTTTGAGGTTTGGTGCCCCTAGATATTTAATGACTGATGGTGGTTCACATTTTATTCATGGTGCTTTTCGTAAACTGCTAGCAAAATATGATGTTAACTATAGAATTGCATCACCTTATCATCCTAAATCTAGCGGTCAAGTTGAACTGAGCAATCGGAAAATAAAATTAATCTTGCACAGGACTGTTAATAGGTCTAGAAAGAATTGGTCTAAGAAACATGATGATGCTTTGTGGGCCTGTAGGACTGCTTATAAGAATCGCATGGGGATGTCCCCATATAAAATGGTCTATGGAAAAGTTTATCGTTTACCTCTTGAGTTAGAACATAAGGCTTATTGGGCCATTAAAGAACTTAATTATGATTTTAAACTTGCCAGTGAGAAGAGGTTATTTGATTTTAGCTCACTACATGAATGGAGGACGCAAGCTTATGAAAATGCTAAGTTGTTTAAGGAAAAGGTTAAAAGATAGCATCACAAGAGAATATAAAAGCAAGAATTCAATGTCAGAGACTTGGTGCTATTGTACAATTATCGTTTTAGATTTTTTGCAAAGAAACACCTCTCCAAATGGGAAGGACCTTATGTTGTCGATGAGGTTTATCGCTTTGGTGCTATAAAGATTAATTTGGAAGGTAAAAACCCCGAGAGTGGTGAATGGGCAAAGAGTCAAGCATTATATTTTAGCTACACCCATTAATGAGGAAACTAATGTCATCATAGTCATAACACCACAGGAGCACATAAAGGGAGCCTTCCGGAACACTCCAGAAACCTGAAGAAGGGGCACGTACGTGGTACGCTAAGTAAACCGACTTCAAAAATTCCAAAAAAAAAAGAATTTTACTGGTTTTGGTATTTTAGAAAAAATACAAAAATAAAACGGAGTCCAAGGGACCCACAAGGGAGGCACAAGCCAACACGGGTGCCCCCTTGCTACGCCTTGATGGCCTGTGGGGCCCTCATGTGCCTCCCGGACTTTGAATTCTTTGAGTGTGTGTATTCTTACCTGGAAAAATTAATTATATATGCTGCCATGTCTTTTGACCACCACATCTTGAGATTTTCCTCTATTCTAGTTTCAAGCTATTTTTCTCACAGATTTAGATCGCCATGACTTCACCAAGACCTTCCAAAGACAAGGTCTTCGAGAAGGTCATCAACCCCTACCTGCCGGAGGTGTTGAAACACCCTCAAGACATTGAGATGCATGATGGGGTGCTTCACATCCAGGGTGTTCAAGGTCCCAAGAAGGAGGGAAGCGAGAAGGCAAGGCTTGCAGCGGTGGAACATGCGATCTTCAAGTGCCAATGGATGGTTGAGCGTGGTGTGAGTGCTAACCACTCTATGATCACGGATATCATCCAAGAAAACAAGTTTGACACGAAGAGCGTGGGAGAGAGTCTCCCTAATCTCCAAGATCGGATCGATCACCTCCAAGATCAAATATATGAACCCCAAGGTCAAAACTATGAGTATGAATCTAGGTATCAGAGGATGAGCTTCGTTCCTAGTTTCAGGACTCACAAGACAAAATTTCCCTTCTATGATGGGTAGTCTATGTCCTGGAGTGCGGAGGTTTCATGCCCAAGATGCGGCCCTATCCTCAATTTGGCACGAAGGCCTCGTCAGGGATAGAAGCACATCTCGTTGTGTCGCGAGAATGGATATCGTTACAAGTACATGTACTAAAAAGAAGAGGTATATATATAGAATTGGCTTACACTCGCCACAAGCTACATCAGAGTCACTGTAGTACAATACATAATCATCATGAATAAGAGCAGGGTCCGTCTACGGACGAAAACAAACGAGAAAAATAAGAACGATGTCCATCCTTGCTATCCCAGGCTGCCGGCCTGGAACCCATCCTAGATCGATGAAGAAGAAGAAGAAGCAACTCCAAATGAACAGTCAATGCGCTCGCGTCAAATAACCTTTACATGTACCTGCAACTGGTGTTGTAGTAATCTGTGAGCCACAGGGGACTCAGCAATCTCATTTCCAAAGGTATCAAGACTAGCAAAGCTTATTAGGTGAGGTATGGTTAAGTGATGAGGTTGCAGCAGCGGCTAAGCATATATTTGGTGGCTAAACTTACGAGTACAAGAAATAAGAGGGGGAAGATCTACGCATAGCGGACGTGACTACTGATGATCAACTGAATGATCCTGAACACCTACCTACGTCACACATAACCCCACCGCGTGCTCGATCGGAGAAGGAACTCACGAAAGATACAGTCACGGTTACGCACACAGTTGGCATATTTTAATTAAGTTAACTTCAAGTTATCTAGAACCAGTGTTAATAAAAGTTTCCACGTTGCCACATAACCGCGGGCACGGCTTTCCGAAAAGATTTAACCCTGTAGGGGTGCTCCAACTAGTCCATCACAAATTACCACAAGCCGCATAGAAATCCTCAATCACAAAGCTCGCAATCTCGTCGAATTCCCTAGTGGAAAACCTCAACTCTGAGATTACCCAAAGCATCACCGGAATCCCGATGCACAAGATATTTCGTCAAAGGTAAAACTAATCCAGCAAGGCCTCCCGACGTGTCGACGATCCTGATAGGAGCCGCATATCTCGTTCTCAGGACATGACGGGTGAGCGATGGTTACCACGCCAAATGCCGAGTTACCCCGGGTAGCGTTAATAAGCTGCTCTGTTTTGGACCAACACTCATGAGGAGCACTGGCCCGGGGGTTGATTAAATTATCCTCGGGGTCCGGAAAGTCCCTATGCAATTTTATTAGGTGATTAGGCAAATGTAGTACCAAAGTTGGACCTTGCCAGACCAACTTTAATATAAAACTAATTATCAAGGGGGGCCCCATAACAACCCTGATCGTGTTAGGAGCGCTCAATTATGGAACATAACACCGGTAGCCGAATCTAAGGGGGCAAAGGTGGAACAAAACACCAGGCTAGAAAGGCCGAGCCTTCCACCTTTTACCAAGTATATAGGTGCATTAAATTAGATAGCAATTAATATGGTGATATAACAAGGAACCCATGTTATCACATGGAAGCAACTGCACCTCTAACTAGCAACGCTAACAGCATGGTTAAGCAAGCAGTAACATAGCCAATCAGTGGTTTGCTAGGTCGAACAGGTTGAAGGTTATCATGGCATTGTTGAGAGGCTGATATTTAACATGTGGTAGGCAACGAGACATAAACGGTAGAAATGGTAAAACTGGCATGGCAATGATAGTAATGGTATCTAGGGAAATGGTCATCTTGCGTGAGATCCCGCTTGGAAGAAGAATGCCTCCGTGAAGCAGACGAACCGACGTAGTCGAACGGGTCCTCACATCCGACACGCTTGGAAGAAGAATGCATGAGCAGCTGAATACATGCAAGACACGGCATGACAATTCACGACAAACAAACACTACCCATTAAGTGAAGTTCAATATGCAACGAGTTGCATATTGACGAAACTCCATGTTTATTTATTTAGTTCTATCCCGAATAGGTACACGGCAATATTAAATGTGATTAAACATGGCAAGAGGTGAAGCACAAGTAAACTACCTATCTAGGCATTTTAAATGAGGTCGGAAATGACATATAGCACCTCCGAAATCTGAACTAACGTGTGTCATTAGTTGTTAAACAGCAAAACAAATAGGTTTACGTGATTCTACGCATCGTGACAAGCAATTTACACATAGAGATCATCTCCAACGGAGCTACGGTTCAAAAGATACGGGCACCGCAAGATATGATGGCATGAATGCAAAATGTGTGCAACGACGGTCACGAGCACTTCAAAACATACAACCAGCAAGAGAAAAAGAAACTACACGAGATTCTAAGCAAGTTTCATATAGGACACGATCAAAACGGAGCTAGGGATCAAAAACTACGAGCTAAACAAGAAATCACTACAATCTGCCAAAATCAGCCACATAGCATTTTCTACACCCCACAACTACGAGCTACACAACTCCAATCTACTCAACCAAGGCATGACACGAAAGAGGGCAGGAAGCACTACAACAAACAACTAACAACAACTAGCATGGCATCATGGATCACTAGGGAAAGAAGTCACAAAATGGCATCTCACACACTATTTCAGACTTTGTGAAAATAGCAGTTTATGAAGCTGCAGTTTTCGATCTGAGGGCATATTGAAAGCAGCAAAACCAATAGCTACAGGACTCCAAATGGAATGAAAATTCACAGCGTGCTAGAGAATCACAAGGTCTACAACTAACTCCATTGCACCAACCTCAAAAGAGCTACAGATCAAAAGATAGAAGCAAGACAAGACAGCAACAAAATATAACAGATTCCAGACTTAGAAATATTTCAGCACCTCCAAAACATCACTATTTCTAGCAACTTGAGAGCAAGAAAACCACTCCTAATCATGCATTTCTATTGCAACCAAAATACCAGGGGCTAGAGTGAACATCAAAGGGCAACTCTCTAGTTGACACCTCCTTCAAATGAAGCATGGATTAAATCCTACGAAATAGACAAGAGGGCAACATGGCAAAATATCTCGCGAACTAACTTATTTAAAAGCTAAAACTAATTGCACAGAAGTGGGGTCCCCGAAAACATATAAAATAAGTGGGGTTGCACAACAAAAATAACACCACACGTAAATGCGAGATAAAAACCTAAGCACGGAAAATAATCTAGCGGCAAAACCCTACACGCAAAAATACCAATGGCTACTCTAAAATACATGGAAAAGAGGTTCCTAAAACATGGACATTTTATATAAGGCATTCGAGCTAACCGGACTTGCGCGAAAAATAAATACGGGCACTATCCTATCTAGATATCACGTAAACCTAGGCATTAGGCACGCTAAACTAAATCAAACAAATATGCAAGTTGCACCAACGTAATCTACGCGCAAAACTACACGAAATCCGTATGCTACACGCCTCATTCCGACACACGGATAAAAAGTGACACGCGTTCTAAAATACGTCTATATTGTGGAATTTATATTAATTCCAAAATTTACTAAATTACTAACGGGCCTAATCAGTGGGCGCAGGATACTAACTAGCGTTGGGGCCGGGAATAGGCTCACCTGGGCCGGTTGGGATGCGGCAGCAGAGATGGGCCGGCGGGGGGGGGGGGGGGGGGGGCAAGCTGGGCCGAAGACGGTCTGCTCGGCTGGCGAGGCAAGCCGCTGGGGAAGCCTGGGCCTCGGGTGCCTGGGCCGAAGGAGAGCTAGCCACTACGGGGGCGCCTGGCCTGGGCCGGCTCGGGGCCCAGCCGAGGCTGGACGCGGTCGTCTCGGGGGCGACAGGAGCTGCTGGCGCGGCGGTTGCAGGTACACGGGGCGGCGGCCGGCGAGGGACTTCCGGTGAGGGGGGCGCCACGGAGCGCAAAGAGGCGGGGCTGGCCGGAGGGGACCGGATCCGGGGGTTGCCGTCCCGGATCTGGCAACCGGAGGCGGCGTCAGTGCTCCGGTTGGGGCAAGGCTCCGGCGGCGGTGACTTCGAGCTGCAGCGGGACCTGGGCGGGGGAAGAGCTGCAGCGGCTCGTTCCGGTGACCAGGGCACGACCGGCGGCGGGAGGCGGCTCAGGACGGCGCGGGGCTGAGGAAGGTTGCGCGTGCACCGACGACGCTCTGGATCCCGATCTGGAGCTCGAGGCCGAGGGTTGCGGGAGCAGAACGGGCGGCGGCGGCGGTTCAGGCCCGGCGGGCCCCGGATGGGCTCGTGCGGGCTGATCGCTAGGGGGAGGAGGTGCTGCGAGGAGAGGAGGGAGACCCGGTGGCGGCGGCTGGGTTGGTGGGTGCGGAAATCAAGGCAGCCACTAGGGTTTGCCTAAAATGGCAGGGATGGCTTCTTTTATAGGAAGGGGGCTAGGATGGAGGGTAACTGGGGGGTTTTCGACCCTCCGATCGCGATCGTGCGGTCCGATCGGAGAGGCGGGTTAGGGTTAGCTGTGTAGAGTGGTGTTGGATAAGATGAGAGGGAAGACGGGCGACCCAGCAACGTATTTTTAAACGCCGACGAACGTCCGACGATATACCGAATACGGTGTCGTTACGGTCGACCGTTCGGGTACCAGACGGACTCCGATTGCGACGAAATTTGACAGACGGCCTAGCTATAACTAAATAAGACCGCACGTCAAGGTTCATCCCAATCAGAGAAATTTTTACACACACTTTTAAAACACGTATTTGACGATGCCGCGGGCGCGTGCGAGTGCGGTCGGGCTCAGAACGGTCAACGATGAGAACTGGCAACTAACAACGGATGCAAGTTTTGAAAACTGGCAGCAACGGAGATGGCGATGCAATGTAGATGATGTGCATGATGCGATGATGATGCGACAAAAGAAAATAGACACATGACGAAAACGGAATAGAAGGGGAATCTTCTGGAACGTCGGCATCGGGCTGTCACAACTCTCCTACACTACAAGAGGATCTCGCCCCGAGATCCAAGAATGAAAGGGGGAGAGGATGAGAAAGCAAGAGGTAAAAATTTAATCGCTTCTTTGACAAACGAGTGAAAGCAACGATCCTTGAAGGTTGCAAAGCGATGAGGAATGATATGAGAAAGAAGCCAAAATTCACGGAAAATTTCGGCAACACTTCGGTAGGAAAATGGGACAAAAAAATCGATAAGATGGGAAAAATAGAAAATATTCATAACAAACAACTAAATAGAACAAGGGAACACCATGATCTTGACAGAACAAGATGATAAACCCAAAAGAGCAACATCACAAGGCCTCTAGAACAATAGAATAGGAACTAGCTTATACGGAAGAAGAGAATGAAGAAAAGAATGACAACTACTACCTCAAATGAACTTGGCAAGCATCCTTGCAAGAAGAATTGAACGAAGTTGTTGGAAAACAACAACGAAAAGAACAAGATAGAAGTGGGCTGATGGAAATCTTTTCAAACTAATGAAGTGATAACCAGCCACTAACAGAAACAAGGGTTGATTGGGAGAAACAAGATATGAACAATTTCTTACACCAAGAGGATACATTGAGAACTTGGATTAATGACAAGCACCATGATAGCAACAATCCATAGGAAAAGCTTTAGGTGAAAACTAAGCCAAGATAGCTCAATGAAGAAATCATGGGTCGAAAATATCTCATGATCATAGAATTGGTGGGTTTAATTATCTCATTCTTGAAAGGAAAACTCTTCGAGGCTCATACGCTAACAAGAATGCTATAATACCACCTCAAAGAATAAAGGAAGAACAATTGCACATATAAATGCAAGAGAAAGGATACTTGAGGTTCTCCAACAAGAATCCTGAAGAACACTTGAGAATGGATTGAAACCTTGATGAACCACCATGAAGGACCTCCGTATACAAATGAATGAAGCAACGATATGAAGGTGGAAAGGAATAAGATTATGACCTTGCCAGGATTTAGATGAAGCCTCACAAAGAGATACTTGATAGAACTTGGAACTCCGGAAAAGAAAGATAAGCACACTTGAGAAAAAGAATTGATATCGTTAGCCACTCCGGAAGAAGAATTGAAATCATTTGATGAAACAAGAATAAGAATTATGTTGTGCTAATCCTTCACCAAATCAAATTGACGACAATCAACGGATTTAGCATACTACTTATTCCTTTTGAAAGAATCTTGAAGAGAGAGAGAGATAAGCACCACTTGAGGCATAATTGAAGGAAGCACCAGTAAGAATTCACAATTGAATGAGAAAACACAGAATTAATGAAGATACTTGAAAATTAAGAGCTCATGAGCCACCTGAGAGAAAACTTGAACAAGGCGCCGGAATACCCGAGAGACGAACGAAGAGACAACAATGGAGAAGAATTTGAGAATGAAAGTTGAAAGCTGAGAACGAAGAATCTTCTGAAATGATGGCCTTCGGAGGATCGAGAATGAAAACAACTCAGAAAAGCACCGGATAGCAAGAAAAGGGATTACTCATGATTGGAACAAATAAGATGACGACACCAAGCTGAAATGATGAATCTCCTAGATAATGAACCAAGATTTGAGAGAAACACCCCTTTTGTCTTCAAAGCTGGAATGATGATGAGAACACCACCAAGAATAACTGAGATACTCCGGAATAATGAAGAATGAAAGGTTGAGCCAAATATGAGAGTTAATTCAAAGAGATCTTGAAGTAAGTAATATGACTGATGGAAATCATACTTACGTCATAGTTGAAACGATTTAGAGATCTCCGGAGAAGATTAAAAGAGCCAGGAAAGATCCTGGGAAAGAACCTGTGGGTTATGGGCCCACTCAAAAGAACCACCGTTGAAAAGATTTCTCAAAAAGAAGGATACTGCACCGGTGCAAATGAAAACTATATGAGGTTGAGAACCTCGAAATAATTAAAGAATTGAGAACAAGGATTATGAGATAACTTCAGCACTCCGGATAAAAAGAGAGGAATGAATAAACAACATAGGCTTATAAGAATCTCCAACATAGGAAAGAATTAACAAGGATGAAAAGGATATGATGAACACGGACAACTGAATTGAATTGACTGGTAAGAGAGAAAAGAACAAACAGCGGGAGCACAAAGAAAATAAAATTCTTGGATGAAAACTGAATCACTGAAGAAAAGGGTGGGAGGGCGGGGAAAAACAAAGACAACTTGGAACAGATGAGATGAACTCCGGAAAGGAATTGAGAGAATGATCTGCAAAAACTGGAGAAGATTGAATTCAGTTGTAGAGAAGCACAACGGTTGGAAAAGAATTAACATGACGACTCCAGTTGACAAGAATTGACATAACAATCTGATTTGAGCAAAAGGATTAGTACTCTCATAAAAATATGAAAACACCACTTAGGAAAGATTTGAAATCACCACTTGACATTGAAGCAACTTGAATTACCGTATTCAACAAGACAAAGGGAGAGGCTTATGAAACAAGCCAGAACAAACTCATGAGAGAGATTTTCGTTCGATAATTTCGTGGACAGGATCGCACGGCCTCGAACCTTACAGTAGACATCAAGTGCAAGGCAGTGCACCCGACATACGAAGCGTCCCCGAGTCGTAGCAAGCTACAAGGACTCTTTAAGACACAACGAGAACCGCTATAAGTCGACCGTCAACAAACGAATCCACTAGATGTCGAACCCCAACCTAACATCATGCATTTGTTGGAAGATTGTCCTATAAGCAACTACTTGAATTCCCACCTAAGAATTCCCGAAATATCTGGTCATGCAATCTGGTACACGGATACAAGGAGTAATATCACACAACTCCTATACTAACCCGTCACCTGTATCACATCCGTCAACACACAACCAGAATCTCGGACCTTCATCTACAACAGACCCTCGTGATCACAACGATACAAAGTATGGCAGTACTCCCGAACAATCTGCACCAGTACTGGGGACATCGGGGTTATCTCGCCACTACTAGTATTGAAGCAATTACGAACATCCTTCGTTCTTAGATACTAAGAAATCTAAATTATAATGATGTGCTCGAGAATCCCCTAGAGTTCAACTCCCCGGAAGAAAATCAAGTCAGACAGGAGGCACCAAGACAGAACTCCGTCACATCGGCATCATATAGATCTCAAGAATATCCACGTCATCCTAAATTTTTTTTGAGTAAGACGAGGAGTAGAGTAAATTATTACGTCAAGATTCCTCACCAGAGCATAGAAGAGGAGAAAAAAGAATCCTACTCTCCGATACATAACTAGATTCAAAGTAGTTTTTCACTAGACTCGACTCAGCCAAGTTCGATCAATCAAGGGGGCTCCTAGGTCGGTACTGCTCTGATACCAACTTGTCACGCCCAAGATGCGACCCTATCCTCAATTTGGCACGAAGGCCTCGTCAGGGATAGAAGCGCATCTCGTCGTGTCGCAAGAATGGATATCGTTACAAGTACATGTACTGAAAAGAAGAGGTATATATATAGAATTGGCTTACACTCGCCACAAGCTACATCAGAGTCACAGCTGTACAATACATAATCATCATGAATAAGAGCAGGGTCCATCTACAGACGAAAACAAACGAGAAAAATAAGAACGATGTCCATCCTTGCTATCCCAGGCTGCCAGCCTGGAACCCATCCTAGATCGATGATGAAGAAGAAGAAGAAGCAACTCCAAATGAACAGTCAACGCGCTCGCGTCAAATAACCTTTACATGTACCTGCAACTGGTGTTGTAGTAATCTGTGAGCCACAGGGGACTCAACAATCTCATTTCCAAAGGTCTCAAGACTAGCAAAGCTTATTAGGTGAGGTATGGTTAAGTGATGAGGTTGCAGCAGCGGCTAAGCATATATTTGGTGGCTAAACTTACGAGTACAAGAAATAAGAGGGGGGAGATCTACGCATAACGGACGTGACTACTGATGATCAACTGAATGATCATGAACACCTACATACGTCAGACATAACCCCACCGTGTCCTCGATCGGAGAAGGAACTCACGAAAGAGACAGTCACGGTTACGCACACAGTTGGCATATTTTATTTAAGTTAACTTCAAGTTATCTAGAACCAGTGTTAACACAAAGTTTCCATGTTGCCACATAACCACGGGCACGGCTTTTCGAAAAGATTTAACCCTGTAGGGGTGCTCCAACTAGTCCATCACAAATTACCACAAGCCGCATAGAAATCCTCAATCACGAAGCTCGCGATCTCGTCGGATTCCCTAGTGGAAAACCTCAACTCTGAGATCACCCAAAGCATCACCGGAATCCCGATGCACAAGATATTTCATCAAAGGTAAAACTAATCCAGCAAGGTCGCCCGACGTGTCGACGATCCCGATAGGAGCCGCGTATCTCGTTCTCAGGACACGACGGATGAGCGATGGTTACCACGCCAAACGCCGAGTTGCCCCGGGTAGCGTTAATAAGTTGCTCTGTTTTGGACCAACACTCATGAGGAGCACTAGCCCGGGGGTTGATTAAATTATCCTCGGGGTCCGGAAAGTCCCTATGCAATTTTATTAGGTGATTAAGCAAATGTAGTACCAAAGTTGGGCCTTTCCAGACCAACTTTAATCTAAAACGAATTATCAAGGGGGTCCCCATAACAACCCCGATCGTGTTAGGAGCGCTCAATTATGGAACATAACACCGGTAGCCGAAACTAAGGGGGCAAAGGTGGAACAAAGCACCAGGCTAGAAAGGCCGAGCCTTCCACCTTTTACCAAGTATATAGGTGCATTAAATTAGACAGAAATTAATATGGTGATATAACAAGGAACCCATGTTATCACATGGAAGCAACTGCACCTGCAACTAGCAACGCTAACAACATGGTTAAGCAAGCAGTAACATAGCCAATCAGTGGTTTGCTAGGTCGAACAGGTTGAAGGTTATCATGGCATTGTTGAGAGGCTGATATTTAACATGTGGTAGGCAACGAGACATAAACGGTAGAAATGGTAAAACTGGCATGGCAATGATAGTAATGGTATCTGGGGAAATGGTCATCTTGCGTGAGATCCCGCTTGGAAGAAGAATGCCTCCGTGAAGCAGACGAACCAACGTAGTCGAACGGGTCCTCACATCCAACACGCTTGCGGAACTCTATCGAGACGGAGGAAACCGGAAACAAGCATCAACGCACGAGATTCACCACACCATGCACAACACATATGATGCATGAGCAGCTGACTACATGCAAGACACGGCATGACAATTCACGACAAACAAACACTACACATTAAGTGAAGTTCAATATGCAACGAGTTGCATATTGATGAAACTCCACATTTATTTATTTAGTTCTATCCCGAATAGGTACACGACAATATTAAATGTGATTAAACATGGCAAGAGGTGAAGCGCCATTAAACTACCTATCTAGGAATTTTAATGAGGTCGGAAACGACATATAGCACCTCCGTAATGACCTCACATGTTAATTTACAATTCTGTCCAGATCTGAACTAACGCGTGTAATTAGTTGTTAAACAGAAAAACACATAGGTTTACGTGATTCTACGCGTCGTGACAAGCAATTTACACATAGAGATCATCTCCAACGGAGCTACGGTTCAAAAGATACGGGCACCGCAAGATATGATGGCATGAATGCAAAATGTGTGCAACGACGGTCACGAGCACTTCAAAACATACAACCAGCAAGATAAAAAGAAACTACACGAGATTCTAAGCAAGTTTCATATAGGACACGATCAAAACGGAGCTACGGATCAAAAACTACGAGCTAAACAAGAAATCACTACAATCTGCCAAAATGAGCAACATAGCATTTTCTACACCCCACAACTACGAGCTACACAACTCCAATCTACTCAACCAAGGCATGACACGAAAGAGGGCAAGAAGCACTACAAGAAACAACTAACAACAACTAGCATGGCATCATGGATCACTAGGGAAAGAAGTCACAAAATGACATCTCACACACTATTTCAGACTTAGTGAAAATAGCAGTTTATGAAGCTGCAGTTTTCGATCTGAGGGCATATTGAAAGCAGCAAAACCAATAGCTGCAGGACTCCAGATGGCATGAAAATTCACAGGATGCTAGAGAATCACAAGGTCTACAACTAACTCCATTGCACCAACCTCAAAAGAGCTACAGATCAAAAGATAGAAGCAAGACAAGACAGCAATAAAATATAACAGATTCCAGACTTCGAAATATTTCAGCACCTCCAAAACATCACTATTTCTAGCAACTTGAGAGCAAGCAAACCACTCCGAAACATGCATTTCTATTGCAACCAAAATACCAGGGGGCTAGAGTAAACATCAAAGGGCAACTCTCTAGTTGACACCTCCTTCAAATGAAGCACAAATTAAATCCTACGAAATAGACAAGAGGGCGACAGGGCAAAATATCTCGCGAACTAACTTTCTCAAAAGCTAAAACTAATTGCACAAAAAAATTCCATGTATTTTTCTACCCCGAAAACATATAAAATAAGTGGGGTTGCACAACAAAAATAACACCACACGTAAATGCGAGATAAAAACCTAAGCACGGAAAATAATCTAGTGGCAAAACCCTACACGCAAAAATACCAATGGCTACTCTAAAATACATGGAAAAGAGGTTCCTAAAACATGGACATTTTATCTAAGGCATTCGAGCTAACCGGACTTGCGCGGAAAATAAATTCAGCAACTATCATATCTAGATAGCACGTAAACCTAGGCATTAGGCATGCTAAACTAAATCAAACAAATATACAAGTTGCACCAACGTAATCTACGCGCAAAACTACACGAAATCCGTATGCTACGCGCCTCGTTCCGACACACGGATAAAAAGTTACACGCGTTCTAAAATACGTCTATATTCTGGAATTTATATTAATTCCAAATTTTACTAAATTACTAACGGGCCTAATCAGTGGGCGCAGGATACTAACTAGCGTTGGGGGCGCGAATAGGCTCACCTGGGCCGGTTGGGATGCGGCAGCAGAGATGGGCCGACGGGGGGGAGGGGGCGAGCTGGGCCGAAGCCGGTCTGCTCGGCTGGCGAGGCAGGCCACTGGGGAAGCCTGGGCCTCGGGCGCCTGGGCCGAATGCGAGCTAGCCATTGTGGGGGCGCCTGGCTTGGCCCGGCTCGGGGCCCAGCCAAGGCTAGACGCGGTCGTCTCCCCACGACAAGAGCTGCTGGCGCGGTGGTTGCAGGTACACGGGGCGGCGGCCGGCGAGGGACGTCCGGCGAGGGGGGCGCCACAGGAGCGCAGAGAGGCGGGGCTGGCCGGAGGGGACCGGATCCGGGGGTTGCCGGCCCGGATCTGACGACGGGAGGCGGCAGCAGCGCTCCGGTTGGGGCGAGGCTCCCAAGGCGGTGACTTCGAGCTGCAGCAGGACCTCGGCGGGGGAAGAGCTGCGGCGGCTCGTTCCGGTGACCGGGGCACGGCCGGCGGCCAGGGATGGCGCGGGGCCAAGGAAGGCTCCGCGCGCAGCGACGACGCTCTGGATCCCGATCTGGAGCTCGAGGCCGAGGGTTGCGGGAGCAAAACGGGCGGCGGCGGCGGTTCGGGCCCGGCGGGCCCCGGATGGGCTCGAGCGGGCCGATCGCTGGGGGAGGAGGTGCTGCGGGGAGAGGAGGGAGACCAGGTGGCGGCGGCTGGGTTGGTGGGCGCGGAAATCGAGGCAGCCACTAGGGTTTGCCTAAAATGGCAGGGAGGGCTTCTTTTATAGGAAGGGGGCTAGGATGGAGGGTAACTGGGGGGTTTTCGACCCTTCGATCGCGATCGTGCGGTCCGGTCGGAGAGGCGGGTTAGGGTTAGCTGTGTAGAGTGGTGTTGGCTAAGATGAGAGGGAAGATGGGCGACCCAGCAACGTATTTTTAAAATGCCGACGAACGTCCCACGATATACCGAATACGGTGCCGTTACGATCGACCGTTCGGGTACCAGGCGGACTCCGATTGCGACGAAATTTGACAGGTGGCCTGGCTATAACTAAATAAGACCGCACGTCAAGTTTCAGCCCAATCAGAGAAAGTTTTACACACACTTTTAAAACACGTATTTGACGATGTCGCGGGCGCGTGCGAGTGCGGTCGGGCTCAGAACGGTCAACGACGAGAACCGGCAACTAACAACGGATGCATGTTTTGAAAACTGGCGGCAACGGAGATGCCGATGCAATGCAGATGATGCGCATGATGCGATGATGATGCGACAAAAGAAAATAGACACACGACGAAAACGGAATAGAAGGAGAATCTTCTGGAACGTCGGCATCGGGCTGTCACACGAGGACACCCCTACTACACCACCACCATCACCTGAGGTGAACGCTTGAGTACGTGGGTATGGTCACCACCCTTGGCTTGCCCCAAGCTTGGGGGAGGTTCCCTGGTATCGTATCACCATCACTTCCATCATTACTATCTATCTTAGTTCAATCCTTAGTTGCTCCCTGATTTAGAGAAATAAATTTCAGATTTGCTTTGCTTAGGATTCTTCTTTTGATTTCCATCTATCCCTGTAATCGAGTATGTGAGTTATATAATAAAGATTAGTTGACTTTTGTGCTTTACCCGTGGGCACCCATCATCATAACATGGCAATAAAAAGAAAGATAAAGATCTTATGCTCCTCTCATGAGAAGTAACGACTTCACACAAAAGTGGTGTAAGTGATAAAAGTTGTTGATAGTAAACAAACATAGTATTAGTCATTGTTGCAATCTAAGCAAGATTAAGATAGAGGAGAGGCCACTTGCATACAAATATACTATCTTGGACACCTTTTATGATTGTGATCCTTCATCAAATATTATATAATGATCAAGTGTTGATGTTGGACATGGAAGACAACTTAATGATCATGGTAGTTTATATTCACATAGAAGTTATATGGTATTGGATCCTTCAACATGTGATGCTTGCTTATATTCACATGAAAATTTTGCACTAAGTAGAGATACTACCTATGCATCCATAACCGTGAAACCCAGTTTCTTTCCATGAGAGTCCACAATACCTACATATGGATTGAGTAAGATCCTTCAAGTAAGTTTTAATCGGTGCATCAAGCAATAAAAATTGCTCCTAAATATGTATGATCTTTTATTGCAAGGGAAAATAAGCTTTGTACGATCTTGTGATGGAAAAGTAATAAAAGCAACAGAGTGCATAATAAAGTTTGATGTCATAAGGGGCAATATAAAGTGACGTGTCTTTGTATTAAGAGGTCACACATCCAACAAATTAAAAGTGCATGACAACCTCTGCTTCCCTCTGCGAAGGGCCTATATTTTACTTTCACGAGTTCAATCATGTGCTTGAGTCAATAAAGTTTATTACTCTTCCAACCTATTAATCCTATAGTGGCAAGCACCATGTGTTGAGGAAAGATTCATCATCGCATCATGCGCATCATCTGCATTGCATCGGCACTCTGTTGCCGTCAGTTTTCAAAACTTGCATCCGTTATTAGTTCTCGGTTCTCTCCGTTTTTGTCATTGACCGTTTCGAGACCAACCACACACGCACGCGCCTGCGACATCGTTAAAATATTATTTTTAATAGTGTGTATGAAACATTCTTGGATTGGTTGAAACTTGGCGTGCGGTCTTATTTTAATGTAGGTAGGCCTCCTGCCAAATTTCGTCGCAATCGGAGTTTGTTTCATACCCGATCTGTTAAATATATAGTGGCACTATGGCCGGTTTATTTGTCGGACGTTTCTGTATTTTAAAATCTTCGCTGGGTGGTCTATTTTCCCTATCTTCTCAGCCCATAGCCTCCTACACGGACCATCTAGACCGACCTAATGCCTAGCCATCGCCGGAGTCATCCGATCTCGATCGAAGGGTCAAAATTAGACTAAAAAATCCCCCTAACCATAAATCCTTGCTATAAAAGGAAGGGCAGTCCCTCCTAATTAGGAACCCTAGCCATTACCTCGATTTTCGCGTGCCCCAATCCCAGCCGTCGCCGCCTCCTTCCCTGTCTCCCACCTCCAACCCGCGCGGCCCGCAGAGCCCATCTGGGGCCCTCCCCGGGCCCGAATCGGGCGTGCCGCCCCGTCGCAACCCCAAGTTCCCAAAGCTGCCCCGACCCCGTTGCAGCACCGAGCCGCATCACCGCCGGTCCTCCTCACGCCAGCCCCACCACCTCACTGGCTAGACCACTGCCGGCAGCATCCAGGCCAGAGCGCCGCCCCTCTTCCTCTCCGTCCCATCCTCTCCTCTCAATCTCTCTCTCACCCCGGCTCCCTTCCTCTCTATGGCCGTAGGTGGAGCACGCTGCGCCATGAAGCCGCGTCGGATCTCCTCGTCCAAGTCGCATGAGACCATCGCGTCGCCGGGAACCGGTCCGCCCTAGCCGGATCCGCGCATTCCCGTGCTCCTCCTCGTCGTCCCCGCTGCCATGGTTGGCACTGACTAGCGCCGCCGTTAGCCTCTAGCCTCCACTGACCTCGCCTCGCGAGGGCGAGCCGAGCGCCCGCTCGAGCATTGGCTTGGGCCGCGCCCAACGCTCCGCCTGCCTGCAGGGCCCAGCTGCTCTTCGCCCCCGCCCAGTCAGGCCGGCATGGCTGCTGCGTTGATGACGAGTTGATGGATATACTTCTCGCCCCTCATTGGATACCCCAAGTGGAAGGTGGAGATGTAGTCAACACCAAATTTCCCTTACACGGAGACTGTAAGGTTTATCGAACCAGGAGGACTCCTACGCTCAACAAGTAGGTGTGTTCCACCCTGGCGCTAGCAGAAGACGTGGACCTGCACACACAACAAATAACTTTGCTCCCAACGAGTACAGAGAGGTTGTCAATCTCTCCGGCCTTGTAGTTTGCAAAGGATCAAAACACAAGCGGGAAGGTAATAGATTGCAACGAAAAAGTAAATGAAAGCGGTAAATGATGGAGGTGTAAACAATGATAGTGATATGGACCGGAGTCACATGATGTTCACTAGTGATGTCTCTGTCCCAAAAGACGATAAACAACTATGCTTGGGTAAACAAATCATAGTTGGGCAATTGACAAAATTATGATTGCACCGCAATGCTAATTATGCTCCTTGATACTTAGAGGTTCAATAGTAATGGGTAGTACGCCAAGACAAGTAGATCGTTTATTCATCAGCATCTACTTACTAATCATCCACTTTGAGATATCTATCCAAAACATCTCTCCGGTATTAAGTTGTGATCCCCACCCAAAGTGTAAACTCAAATCAGCGAACAACTACATTAACGAACTATGCGTAAGGTAAACAATACTTGCAACCGGGGTCACAAGCACCGTTGTTTTCTCCCTGGTGGCAACAAACAGATCCCCTAGTCTCATGTTTCTGTCACTCAAGCTAGACATCGAGGGGCCTGAACCCACAATCATGCATAACGCTCCCTCTTGGAGTTACAATCTACTTCTTGGCCAAAGCAATAAAAAGCAACGGAGAACATGCATGAATCACTAAGGAGCATAATATAAAAGGATAATCAAATATATGATCTCTTGGTGTGCCATTGAGAATAATTTGTCATCATCTCATCCAATAGCTTTGTGGCAGCACCAAGTGTAGTTGACATAAAGGTTCCTCCCGCGGCCGAGTCTAACAAATTCCGTGAGGTAAAGTTCAATCCTGCATAGAAAGTTTTGATAAGCATCCAAGTAGTCAAACCATATGTAGGACAATTCTTAACAAGAGATTTCATACGTTCCCAAGCTCTAGCAACATGTTCATTATCCAATTGTCTAAAATTAATAATGTTACTTATTAATTGGACAATCTTAGCAGGCGGGTAATACTTCCCAATAAAAGCATCATTGCACTTATCCCAAGAATTATGTTATTCCTAGGCAAAGATTGAAGCCACACTTTAGCTCCTCCTCTCAAGGAGAAAGGAAAAAGCTTAAGTTTAACAATATCACCATATACTTATTTATATTTTTGCATATCACAAAGCTCAACAAAATTGTTCAAGTGCAAGGCAACATCATCTCCACCACCGGAGAATTGATCTTTCATAACTAGGTTCAGTAAAGCAGGTTTAATCTCATAGGAGGTAGCCCAAGTGGCTGGAGCAGCAATAGGAGTGCAGATAAAGTCATTGCTGTTGTGACTAAGTCACACAACTTGGTGTTTTCAGTGGAACCCATAGCAGCGGCAACAAGCAAGAACAAAGCAACTAATTTTGTTGTTGTTTTTGGTATAAGACTCTAAAGCAAAAACTAGAAAGCAAACTAACAAGACTAAAAGGCAAAGGTAAAGGATAGTGTGCAACTCCCCTATCTTGAAGACTGGAGTCCTCGGCAACGGCGCCAGAAAACTTTGCTTGATGACGAGATGATGTATATAATTCTCGCTCCTCGTTGGTTACCCCAAGTGGAAGGTTGATATGTAGTCAGCAACAAGTTTTCCCTCACACAAAGACTGTAAGGTTAATCGAACTAGGAGGACTCCTAGGATCAACAAGTAGGTGTCCGTTGCCCCTGTCTAGCAGAAGACGTGGACCTGCACACACACAAATAACTTTGCTCCCAACGAGTACAGAGAGGTTGTCAATCTCTCCGGCCTTGTAGTTTGCAAATGATCAAAACACAAGCGGGAATAGTAATAGTGATTGCAATAGAAAAGTAAATAAAGCGGTAAATGATGGAGGTGTAAGCAACGATGGTGATATGGACCGGAGTCACATGATGTTCACTAGTGATGTCTCTCTCCCAAAAGATGATAAACAACTATGCTTGGCTAAACAAATTACAGTTGGGCAATTGACAGAATTATGAACGCACTGCAATGCTAATTATGCTACTTGATAGTTTGAGGTTCAATAGTAATGGGCAGTATGCCAAGACAAGTAGACCGTTTATTCATCAACATCTACTTACTAATCATCCACCTTGAGATATCTATACAGAACATCTCGCCGGTATTAAGTTGCGAGCCCCACCCAAAGTGTAAACTCAAAGCAACGGAAGACTGCATTAACGAACTATGCGTAAGGTAAACAATCCTTGCAACCGCGGTCACAAGCATTGTTGTTTTATCCCTGGTGGCAACAACACATCCCCTAGTCTCATGTTTTTGTCGCTCAAGATATACATCGAGGGGCATGAATCCACGATCATGCATAACACTCCCTCTTGGAGTTACAATCTACTACTCGGCCAAAGCAATAAATAGCAACGGGGAACATGCATGAATAACTAAGGTACATAATATAAAAGGATAATCAAATATATAACTCATAAAAATCTAAACATAATCTCATAATCCATCAGATCCCAAAAAACTGAGCATAGCAATAGCAAGAGAATTACATAGAAGCCTTGATCATGTAGGGCAGCTCACAAGGGCTAATCATGGAAGCACAAGATTGGAGAGAAGACATCACATAGCTATTGGTCATGGACTCATGGTCCAAGGAGGACTACTCACGGCATGTCCGGGAAGCGTCCATGGCGGTGGAGAAGCTCCTGGAGGTCAATCCTCCCTCCGGCAGGGTGCCGGGAAGAGGTCTCGTGACGCTCCCAATCTCGGAAGCCTGGCGGCGGCGAAACGATGGAGAAATTCGCGATTCTGGATCTCCCCCAAGGGTTTTCTCTCGGAGGAGTAAATATAGGCGGAAGGAGGGCACCGGATGGCGTGGGACCCACCCAGGCAGCCTCCCGGCGCGGCCTAGGGGTGGGTCGCGCCCACAGGTCGCATGGGAGGCCCCTGTTCCCCCTCTAGCCCATCTTCGGTGATGTGGAAGCTTCTGGTACGCTGATTTTTTATATATTTTTCTTGGGATTTTTGGGACTTCGGAAAATTGGGTAAAAGCCCTTGCAAAATAGACATCAGCAGACATGAACTGGCACTGGGTCCACTAAGTTAGTAGGTTAGTACAAATATGTGTAAAATGATATAAAGTGTAGCAAAACATATAACAATGTCACCCAAAAGATCATGGAACAAGCAGAAATTATAGATACATTTAGGACGTATCAACATCCCCAAGCTTAATTCCTGCTCGTCCTCGAGTAGGTAAATGATAACACAATAATTTTTGTGGTGACATGCTAACACACATATAAGAACTTCAAAGTAAAGCAAGTAAGATGTGCAATTCAAGTCAAGACAATAACAAGCAAGAGTCTATATCTAGTATTGAGTTTAGCAAAGTAAGAACATAAAGGTGCAAGAGCTCTCGTTGTCCGTGGCTCGAATGTCTCCAAATGGTGTTTGCGTGCAAGAAGTGGGATATGGGTTGAGATCATAATTTTTTTAATTGAGAACTCAATCTACTAAACTTCACACTTGGTCTCCTTCAGAATCTTATTTTGACTCATCCCCAGACCACTACTCACGCACAAGTCAAAATTGTCCTCTCCCTTTCGACTTTGGGCACTCATGCAATGGATGAGCGTAAGCAAGATGTGTTGGCACTTAGGATGGCAAATGGAATAATGATGGGGAAGGAAGACAAAAAGGTGTGAAAGGCTCACATCAATGAGGACAACCATAGGCGAGAGAAAGCCAAATGATAGATATGATGCGAGGAGTAGGGATTGCCATGTAACGGATGCACATATGAGCTAAGGTAAGCTCTCCAATAGAACTAGTGGGGGTGCATCCAACTTGTTTGCTCATGAAGACCTAGAGCTCATTTGAGGAGGCTCATCATTGGAATACGCAAACCAAGTCCTATAGTGTAAGGGTCCCCATATAGTTATGCATGAATGATAATCTCTATGTAGTACAAATATAGCAATGGAGTACGAGTGTGGATCTTTCAAAAGGAATAGTAGTGTTGCCCCCTTCTCTCTTTTTATTTCCTTTTTATTTTTTATTTATTTCTATTTTTTTGTGGCCTCTTTGGATCTTTCTATTTATCTCTCATTTGTCCTCTTTGGGATCTTTTCATTTGTCCACTTTGGGATCTTTTCATTTGTCCTCTTTGGGATCTTTTCCTCACTTAAGGGCAACACTCTATGTTTTACAAGAATAAAAAGAAGATCATCACACTTTATAAGAAGTACTCAACATAAAGACAAGTGAAAACTATCATGATTTATGCAAATGTATGCCTTTGCCAGTGTAGCATGATATGCAATGATACTAGCGCGTCATGTAGCAATAATATGGACAAGGCCCAACTATCATGCGGCTCCTCGATCAAGCAAAAGCATGTATGATGTGAATACCAAGTCATGAGATGGTAGATGTTGCATGACAATGTATCTCGGAAAGGATATGAAAAAGCCTTAATAGGTAGGTATGGTGGCTGTTTTGAGCACAGATATAATGAGGCTTATGTATGACAGAGCGTATCATGTCATGGGTTTGGATGCACCAGCGAAGTTTGCACCAACTCTCAAGATGAGAAAGGGAAATGCACGGTACCGAAGAGGCTAGCAAAATATGGATGGTGGGAGTGCCAACAATCGAATACTCACATTAGTCCGAAGAACTCATACACTTATTATCGGTAACTCTCTATCTAGTTAGGAAATTCACAAAGAGACAAGTACCCCGAGGAGGAGTGTTTGGGGGTTTGGATATCCTTGCGCATCCTCGACTCATGGTAACGTGAGGGTACTCTATATATTCCAACCCCTCGAGAGGTTAGCGATCAATTTAGTAGCTAGAGTTCTCAACAAATTTTTAGTTTTTGAAAAACACACGGATTTACCAAAATACGACACCTATCACTAATAGGCTGAAGCTCTTGGCACCAATAGTCCAAACATTACTCAAATCAATACCTCAAAACTATTGCAAGTTACTCCTATACTTAAATAGCAATCTTAATTACCTACTCATGCAAGACACACAACTCAGTGCAATGAGCCAACTCTCTAAACAAGATAAGCATGATAACTCACAAGAGTTCCAAAATCAACCTAAATAAAATCTCTTAAAAATGTATAGCATGAAAAATAAGAGCTAAGCACGACAGTAGCTAAGTAAAGATAGAGAACACACAAAAATGATAAGCATGAAAACCTATGTTGTGTTCTAGAGTGGAATGGAGCGTGTTTCTCTCCCAAACAAGGTAGGGTAGGTTCTGACTTGTTATGAACAGCAAAAAACTAAAAAAACTAAAAAGTAAAGAGCGGGACGCTCCAAGCATAACACATAACATATGAAGTAATAAAGATATGGCATGGGGATGGACGAACTGATGATTGTTGATAGAGAAGGGGATGCACGGGGGCATCTCCAAGCTTAGACGCTTGAGTCTCCTTGAATATTTCTTGGGGTGCATGTGGGCATCCCCAAGCTTGAGCGCTTGACACTCGTGTATCTTCTTTTATCATCTCCCATCGCATACTTGAAAACTCCCTTCATACGAAACTCATCATAAGCTGATTAGAGTGGTTAGTACCCATGATAAAATAATTCATTACCTACTAGAAATAAAGATTTTCATGAGAAGCTACTATTTATCATGATTTCCAAAAGGTTTTTGCAAAGGAAAAGCAACCTTAAGATTTGCAAAACAATAAAAATGCAAAACGTGGCAGAATCTGTGAAAAACGGAACAACAGGTGGTAAATATTTTTTTCGGGGCTCTTTTGTAACTCAAATAAAAAAACTCAGGGCAGATGCCAGAAAGAAAATTATGTAGAGCATGCTGTCAAAATAATTCAGATCAAAAAGATGATATGATGATTTTTGGCGAAATTTTTCGTCAAGCAGACAGAATGTGTTTCTGGACAACATGTCACAACTTTTAAACTTTCTTGTAATCAGAGGCTATAACTTGGCACAAAGCTTAAAAATAAAGATACAATGATGTTGCTACAGTAGTAACAAGCATCAAGACCACTAAAACAGAAAGTAAAAACAAATTGGGTTGCCTCCCAACAAGCGCTTTCTTTTATGCCTTTGAGCTAGGCATAATGCAAAAAGATCAAGTGGTATCAATTGAACCATCACAAAAATCATCAAAAAGCTCTTCAATATTACAACTAGTGTTAAGAGGACTCTCAGAGAGAGGCTTAGTTGCAGCACTTCTAGGAACAAAAGCAAAGGTAGTAAGACCAATTGGAATTTCATTTCTAATTCTATTTAAGAGAGGTATCTCTTCCAAGGTCTTCGCAGTTTCAACACCCCTAGCAATAGGTATATTTGTTTTGGATTGAGGAACCTTGGGTACGTTAACAAACCTAGGTCCCTTCCTTGCGGGGGTTTCTACCTTTTTAGTCTTGATGAAGGATAGAGTAGTTCCTAAAGTTTCAAAAATATCCTCTATCTTATCAATCCTAGAACGATCCATATCATGGGATTTAAGGGTCTCCAAAAATTTATAAATTTTGTGCATGGAGCTATCAAGTCTATTTAAGTTCCCTTGAATGCTACGATCTACTTCATTTATTTTACTCATGCTTGGCATCTCTAGCTCTATCTTCTCTAGTTAACTCATAATGTGAGCTAAAGTGATATCATCCTTTATGTCAACAATAGGTGGGATTCCGACAAGATTTTCCATAACGTTAAGAGCCTCCCCTATGGGAGCTTCCAAGAAATTCCCTCCTATTGCTGTGTCTAGAACAAACCTGTGCCAAGAAGTAATACCAACATAAAAATGTCTAAGTAAAATAGTGGTGGATTGCTTCTTGGTGGCTCTATCTTGAGAATTTTTAATTCTATACCAAGCATCTTTCAAACTTTCTCCGACCCTTTGTTTGAAGATGAGAATCTCTCCTTCGGGTGCAACGCTAGAGGCAAAGGACTTAGACATACTGACTAAACAAAGCAAAGTAACTGATTTTTTTGTGGTTTTTGGTAAAAGACTCTAAAGCAAAAACTAGAAAGCAAACTAACAAGACTAAAAAGCAAAGGTAAAAGATAGCGTGCAACTCCCATATCTTGAAGACTGGAATCCCCGGCAACGGCGCCAGAAAACTTTGCTTGATGACGAGATGATGCATATACTTCTTGCACCTTGTTGGTTACCCCAAGTGGAAGGTTCAGATGTAGTCGGCAACAAGTTTTCCCTCACACAAAGACTGTAAGGTTTATCAAACCGGGAGGACTCCTAGGATCAACAAGTAGGTGTCCGCTGCCCGTGTCTAGCAGAAGACGTGGACCTGCACACACACAAATAACTTTGCTCCCAACGAGTACATAGATGTTGTCAATTTGTACACGAAGTTTTATATATTTTTCTCGGGATTTATGGGACTTCGAAAAATTGGGTAAAAGCCCCTGAAAAATAGACATCAGCACACAGGAACTGACACTAGGTGCACTGAGTTAGTAGGTTAGTCCAAATATGTGTAAAATGATATAAAAGTGTAGCAAAACATATAACAATGTCATCCAAAAGATCATGAAACAAGCAGAAATTATAGATACATTTGGGACGTATCAACGCCGCAACAAGAGCATACCAGGCCGGTGGCCTACAGGCCATGTTGGGCACTCAGATGCCCGTAAAACTCCCGCCGTCGCGCACAGGGGGAAGATCATTCACGATGATAAGTGAAGTTGGCAAGGGAGAACGGTCGACCGACACATCCGACGAGGCATGTCGTACCAGTTTTCTTCTTTGTACGTAACACGGGACACGCGGGATGCCGAGATGCATGTTGGACAAGCGTACATGTTGCTTGAGCCCGCTTTTGATGATGGGGTCTGTCCAGCGGGCATTTAGCGGGTTTGCTTTGCGGAACTGCGTAGCGGATAGCCCCGACCACTTGCATGTAAATTGTATGCAAGCACTCATATGCCATGATGACTTTAGACGTAATGACCCGATCGGATACAATGTCACTCCGAGTCTCGCTAATGATTGTAGTAAGCAGAACTTTGTGCCTTGCAATCACTAATTTTGATATGACTTTATATACCACATTACATATACTAATCTGTCTCAGCTAAGAAAACTTTTCTGGTTTTTCCACTTCTGGGATAAGCAGGGTTCCATCCATCTGGAACTTTCATTAACCAGATCATCAACTTTTCTTTCCCGTCAAAAAAAAAAGACAGGTCATCACCTCTCTTTTTTTTAGACAAATCACCTCTTTTTTAAGACAAGGCAGATTATCACCTAGAGGAGGCCCATCCCCGCAGTAGATGAGCCCAACAGGCAGTCGCTAGTTTGCTACCCCCAAGCCCTAGCGTCCGATCCATCCTGCGTCCTCCCCGCCGCCGCCCACGCACGCGCCTATACAATCTTTCTCGTTTCCTCTTCTCTCTCTGCCTCACCTCGCCCGTCCTCCTCCTGGACGTCCCCGGCCCCATCGACCGGCACGCTCGCTCCGCCCACGCTTCTAGACGCCGTTCGGCCGCTGCTCTCGAGCCCAGTTCCTCGACCGTCCCCAACTCCCCACCGGCCGCACTCGCCGTCCGCGCGTGCTCGGGTAGACGCGCATGCGTCCTGCGCCGCCGCCGTCGAACGTGCCGTGGCTGGCTGTCCGCACGCGCAGTGTCGCCTCTGTATCGATCTCCACGCCAGCGTCGCACTGCGCGGAGTCGTGGTGACCTTCTCTCCCGTTCTTAGGAAGCCATGGGGGAGCCTAGCAAGGAGCTCCTGGACTTCCCCTCGGGGCCCAAGCCACCATCCTTCATCGGTGCAGCTCTCATCCCCGTCCCCGCCTCCCCCTTCTCATGCCCCTTTGCCTTCCCAAATTCCTCTCTGGTTGTTGTTTGTCTTCCTCCTTTGCAATGTTTTGGTGTGGTTTGCAGAATCGCTGTTGGTGAGCAGAGACCAGCACAAGGTCAAGCGCAAGGCGGGGCCTCCCACTGACCCACTCCCAAAGAGCCAAGGTATCTGTTCTTGTTGCTACTCTGTGAAGCTCCGAAAATAGATGAACCGTTGCGCGAGATTTATTATGTTTGTTTAGTCCAAGCTCATTAGAGAATCATATGAACATGTATGTGTTCACCCTAGTTCTTCCAAGTCATTCATCAATGGCACTGTCCAGCTTGCTGGTTTTTGTTTAGAACGACCTTGAACCATACGGTTATTTAGGTTCGCTTGACTGGAAAACTGCCTTGTTGGGGCTGTTAGAGCATATCCCGTAAACGTTTTTGCAGGACATCAGGAGTGCAGCAAGAACAGATCCTGCCTATTGATCCTGCAAATTTAAACATACCAGTTCGCGCTAAAACATCTCGCCGGAGTTCATCACAAGCATAGCATAGCATAGGGGAGTTCATCACAAGCATAGCATAGCATAGAGGAGTTCATCTCACACATAGCATAGGGGAGTTTTTAATACAAATCAAAATTAAACACCACCGATATTTAAACACGCATAACATAGATCTACTTGTCGTTGGAGTCGTTGTCGCTGCCGTGGCGGGACGGGGGCTCCTTGCCGTGGAGAGTCTTGTACATCAGCGTGCTGCAGAGGGTCGCCTGCAGCTGGAACTCCTCTAGGAGCGCCGGCGCGCGGGCGGCCGCAGCTACATCTTCGGCTGCGGCGGCCTCCTTCGCCGCGAACCACGCGAGCTCGGCATCCCTACAGCGCTGGAGGGCTCACCGAGGCGACGAAAGTTGGCCCAAGCCGTCGCCCCGGCGTTGCGGGACCTCACGTCGCGCTGCCTCCCTTTGTTTGTCCGACACGGGAAACCGGAGGCCGGAGCTGGAGGCCTCGTCATTGTTATGACGCTTGCGGGCGGCAAAGCCGCCATGGCCACCGACACCCCCGCGGCCCCACGGTGGCCTGCCCCCTGCCGTCGCCACGCCCCGCTCCCGCGGTTGCCATCGCCGCCAAGATCGCTTTTGCAAACCACGGCAAAATGCTAGCGGAGCGGGGTCGTTTTGTCATTGGAGGGGTCGATTTGTCGTAGGATGAGAGGGCGGTTTACGGGCCGGGCCGTTTTTCCGCTATCTGCTTGGGCTAGTTTTTTGTGCTGTCCCGTATAATGGCCGGAAAAGCGTAGTTTGCCGGGCGTTTAAGAGCATCTCTAGCTGATCCCTTAAATGCCCGGCGAACTACGCTTTTCTGGCCGTTATATGAGACAGCCCCAAAAAAACGGCCTGGCCCGTAAAAGGTTTACGGGAGGCCTGTAAACTGCCCTCACATCCGCTATATATACCGGCGCCCGGGCGATTTAGGGTATCCATCCGCCCTTTCCCTCTCTGCCGCATTTCTTCCACTCCGATGAGAAATTGAACCCTCTCTGGGAGCGTTTTGCAGCAGCAAATCTTGATGGCGATCGTGGGTGCGTGGCGGCAGGGGTTCGGTGACCGCGGTGGCTTCGGGTGCCACAAGGATTCAACGGTCGTGACGGCTCTGGCCTTCGTCCTCCCGTGTCGGACAGGCAGAGGGAGGCGATGTGCAAGTGCTGCGCCAAGTCCACAATGCAGGGCTTGGGCCAACTTCCGTCGCCTCGGCGACCTGTTTGATCCGGCCCAGCCCTCCAACGCTGTAGGGAGGCCGAGCAGGCATGGTTTGCGGTGAGGGAGATTGCCGGAGATGCAGCTGTGGCCGCACGCATGTCGGGGCTCCTGGAGGATTTCCAGCTCGAGGCTACCCTGTGTAGCACGCTGATCTACAACACCCTCCAGCGCAACGAGCCACCACCAGCCCAGGACGGCTCCGACGCGTAGAACCAAGTACCCTCGTAGTATCTTAAGTTTGTATGAACTATGGAACTCCGGTGATGTTTATGGAGCGAACTACTCGTTTTTAAAATCATGTTGAATTCCGGTGATGTATGCGTGGATCTATTGTGTGCCTGCGGCTGCCGTTCCGCAAATTTCGTCTACGGGAGCCTTGTATGATTTTTTACAGGCTCTTAACATAGTATAGTTTGTTGTGTGAAACAATTTCTTTGAGTCGTACACTTTTTTGACTGAAATAATAGGGAAAACCTCTACGTTGTAATTTTATAAATGAAAAGGTTTGACAAATATTTACATGTCCAAAGCGAACAGACACAAAAGGAATTTGTTTGTTGGCTTATGTAGTTGTTCCCTGAATTTCTGTTTAACTTGGGTGTTGCAATGCTGCTTAGTTCTTGGAAAAGTGAAGGATTTCTTGGGAGAGATGGCAAAGGCCAATGAGAAATTGCAGCTTGATTGGCAGGTAGGCTTCTAATTGATTTTGCGTTAGATCAGTGCCCCTTCTGTTATTTAGCTCCATTTTATGTTTGTGCAGAATAAGCCTCCCGAGGAGTATGACATAGAAGCGCTTACTGGAAACGAAAAGGAATATATTGAGATGGTAAAGCTAATCTATCCTCAGGGACATGGTGGAGAAAACAGTGTTACTGAGCTAACTGATGAGCATGGTTCTGTTTGCAGGATTTGATTCTCGGTGTAGCTGATCTTTATTCAGAGCAAGCTGTGGATGCAGCTGAGGCGACAATGAGCAGCTTCCCACCCGCAGGAAGTTCATTTGCCAGCAGCTCGTCTGACTCAGAAGATGATAGCGATGAAGATGGTGAGGATGAGCCTGAAATGCCTAGCAAAGAAAAATGTGGCAATCCAGATAAACCAGACGCTCATCCAGCCAACGGTAAGAAGCCCAATAAAAGACAGAAGATTGTTGTTCTCAACTAGGATCCTTGTCATCCTTGACAAACAAGGGCAGGAGCTTTGCTGCTTCTCAAAGAAAGTTCGGCAGAATGTAGTGCCCCAAGACCTGATGTTAAATCAAGAGCCTGCATGGAACACCTAATTCTGTGCTGTGTGATGCTCAGGTTAACTGGGTATGTATGCTATGTGCAAACCCATCTAGCCTAATAAGCATGACTCCACCTCGCATGTCGTGTAAGAGCATCTCCAGCCGTTTGGCTCCCAGCGCCCCGTCAATAGCCTTTTTGACGTTTCGTCGACGCTATTCTTGGCCTGCGGGTGAGCGAGTTTTCAGCCCCGCACCAAGGTTTCGACCTCAATACACCAATTTTTCTAAATTTCTCTTTCCCGCTGTCCAAAACACGTCGCGAGTTCGGTGAATGTTATGCCACAAATCGGTGATCAGTGCCATAGTTCAGCGATCAAATACACCAATAGTTCGACGATCAAAAGGAAAGGAAAAAAGGATCACACGGTCGACTCGACGGGGTGTGGCTCCTCTACCGCGCGGCTCCTCTACCGCGGGACTGGTTGGGGTCGTCGTTGGTGTAGTCGGGCTCATCATCAGTGTTGTCGGGCTGTTGGTCGTCGGGCTCGCGGTCGGCGTGCGCTCTCCATGGCTCGGCGTAGTTGCGGTCGCGATTGTGGTCATCGTCGACGATGGCATCTGGCTTAAGATGAGGACACGCTGTACTATATACCAAGCCTTCACCTTCTCGTCCATCATCGACGTGTCTGCCCCCATCAAGAACTCCAAATCGGTGTTCCTCGGAGCGACGTTGGTCATCGTCGACGATGGCATCTGGCTTAAGATGAGGTCACGCTGTACTATATACCAAGCCTTCACCTTCTCGTCCACCATCGACGTGTCTGCCCCCATCAAGAACTCCAAATCGGTGTTCCTCGCAGCGACGCTGATCATCAACGCCGACCATCGCGCATCGAATTTCTCATCCCTCCTGGCAGCGCTGCTCTTGACGTCAGCGATACATTGCTCGATCAAAGCTGCATTCGTTGGGTAGCGGGCGTCGCGTCCCTCGTCGTCCTAACTTTTTTTTGTGCCATCTGGGCGCCCTTCTGTCGTAGCCGGGGCAGGCGGGTCTGGGTTGTAGGTCTCCTTGGCCTTGTCGAGAGCGAGCCGAACTTCCTCCACTTCTCGCACATGTCGATCCTAGAGAACACGTGAAGGAACCCGAACTCTTGGTCCTCGTTGTCAGTGTGGTACATGGCGAACATCTGAAGCATCTGCACAAAACGGCAGAAGAAACATGTCGGCAAAGCACATGGCGATGCGACGAACTAGGGCCGATGGACGAAACATGTCGGCGAAGTCAGGGTCGACCAGTTTGCGTTCGTTGAATGCCGTTTTGATTCTCCCCCAACACGTGTCGCGGTTCTGATTTATGCCGGTGGTCGGGTTGATGCCAACTGTCTTCCACACTTCGGCAAGGCACTCATTTTCTTTGGACGTCCACTTGACGTAGGGTTCAGCTGGTTTGGCGTTCGTCGCCCGCTTTCTATTCCCCCTTCTTCTGTGGCACTGCTTCCGGTTTCCACCTGTACCGCCTCTTCCCCCCCTCCTCCTCCTCGGCGTCGTCGAGCTCGTTGTCAATGTCATTGGTGGTGTCCATTGTTTCATCTTCGTGCCGAACTCTGGGTGCGACGCGGCGGCGACGGAGCCGGTCGTGATGATCTCGTCCATATCGGCGGCAACGTAGTTGAACTGTAGCGACGAAGTGGGCGCGAACGGAAGGACGCCACGACGCACAGACGGCGCAGGCGAGGCTGCTGACGAGTACACTGGCAGCGAGCAACTGTACTGGATGTTGAGGCTGGCGCTGAACGCGGGCGAGGGAGTACGCAGGTCGTGGCCGAAATCGGTGGGTGAGGAACGTTGCGGAGCGCCATGCGGGAAGGTGGTGTTGGGATTGAAACCGTCATGCGCGTCGTCGTCGGAGTAGCCAGGCGGGTGCACGTACCCCAGGGCGAGTCGACAAGTGGGTGGCCGGCGCAACGCCGTGGAGACCCTTCCATGCGGTCTGCGGGTTGCAGCCGGGCGGGTTCATCATCCCCGCGCGGGACACCTCTTCCTGATCGACCGCGGCGGCCTCCGCCTCCACCGTGTCCCTGATCTTCTTGGTGTCGTGCCTTCTCCGCCGGTCTGTTGTGACCGCCTCCCGGCGCTAGACGTACGCCCTTCACTCGGCGATCGAAACACCTGTCGGCCTGGGCATCGGCCTCCTCTACGTCGGCTGGCTGGACTCGACAGTGATGGTGAGGCGTGGGAAGGTGTACTTCTTCTTCGACTGACATGACGATGGGATGACGGGAGCGGAAGAAGAATGGCGGGAGGGGGCGAAGAAATGGAGGGAAAGGGAGGAGGAAGGGGAAAAACAGCGGGAAAGACTCGGCTGCGGCCGACAGAGCGGGCCCGCTTGGCTTTTCGCTTCGCCCGACGCTCCCAGACGCCCCCTCGGGGAGCTGGGTTCGCCCCGGGTTCGCCCGTTGTTATTTTGGCCCAAACCAGCAATAAACGAGAAGTTGGGGCGCGACTTGGCCGATTTGGCACCGTCTGCGTTGAAAAGGTCGCCCGGGAGGAGCTTTTTTTTGGGGAGGGGGGGGGGGGGGGGAGTGAAGATGCTTTAAGTTCATGTCTTCTATTTCAACACGACATCCATCTATGACGGCTTATGCTTTTTCTGCTTTCACTGATGGTGATGTCTACTGATTAAAACACATCTAGACGTGATCAGTTTCAAGGCAATGAGCTTATCATCACACCATGTCTTCTATTTCAACACCACATCTATCTATGACGGCTTATGCTTTTCTCTGCCTTCACTAATGGTGATGTCTACTGATCAAAACGCATGTTGACGTGATCAGCTTCAAGGCAATGAGCTTATCATCACATGACACATCTATCACTGAATCGCACCAATCCAAGGGATTGAACCGTGCCAGTCCGAGAAATGTTTAAACTAATCTATTGCGGAAATACCTAATCGTGTGCGCGCTCATTGGCTAAAACGATCGGCCGCCCCCACACGCATGCATGTGAAATAAATTTGTCTCCAAAGGCATATACTAGCATTAAATGTGTTTATACTAGTCACCTTGAATTAAAAAAATAAATCTACGTGTATTTATTTTGAGTTTTTATTTTTTAAAGTCATATCTTTTAAATCGTGTGTCCTAATTCAGATTTGTTTTCACTGTTAGAATTGTTGTGACGTTATCTTTAAAACTAGATCTCGCCTAGGTATATTTCAGTGAATTTTTTTATGCCAACTTTGATGTTATATAGCACAACTCTATTATTGTGTGGTGCAACTTTAATACTGCATGGTGTAAAATTCATAAAATTAATTTTTAGAGCTGCATTATCCAACTTTCTGTGAGGTTGCAACATAACAACCATGACAACCAATTTTTTATGATGTGCAACTACTTTACTGCCCCGGCTAACTACTTAGAGTCGATGTGCAACCTCCTCCCTACTATTGGATGTGTAATTTTTCATGCAAATCTTGCCCCACTGCCCCATCAACAATATGTGCAACTTAATCTGTCGTTCCAGCCAACTGCCTAGTAGTCGGTGTATAACTCCTTCATCTTTCTATTTGTGGATATGTAGTTTCAGTTGGTAGGGGCAACATATTGCGTTGCACATAGTCTACTAGGCAGTTGGCCGAGCAACAGACATAGTTGCACACTCTTATCGGCCTAGTTGCATATGTGTGGCCGCGGAGTTGCACACTCTCATAGCCTTAGTCGCACATGCGTGGCCGCGGAGTTGCACACTCTCATAGCCTTAGTCGCACATGCGTGGCCGCGGAGTTACACACTCTCATCGGCATAGTCGCATATGCGTGGCCGCGGAGTTGCACACTCTCACCGACATAGTCGCGCATGCATGGTTGTGGAGTTGCACACTCTCATCGGCATATTCACACATGTGAATACTGCATGGCCGCGGAGTAATATTGGATGGTGCCATCCGTGAATACTGCACGTCCATGGTTAATGAGAAAACTTGTACATCGACTGTCAACTAGTTGCACATGACTACTCGTCAGTTGCATAAAACAAAGGTTAAGTTACACACAAAAAGTTTTGTCAAAACATATCCATGCGGGAACTAGTTTCGAAGAGCACACCGCAAGTGTTCCAATGGTGAAAACGGATCTTAATTTCACTGAGCAGTTTGAAAGTTATGGATTTTTAATATTTTGAAAACCCGAATTAAGTGTGTTCACACCTGTTCAGCGTAAATGGTTACACTTGTTATTATTTTTTTGTTCACACATGTTCATTTTTCTTAATATGGATTAGAGGGGACACAATATTTTCATTTTAGGCCAGCCGCTCGGGACGGCTAGCGAGCAACCGACCGCTCGCTAGACGCGTCCAATCTATTGATCTAGGCATGAGAGTTGTCCTTTTGTCTCCTTTCGTCACATGCTCCATACAATGCCTCCTACACAATCCTCAGTACTTAGCAAACGACGGTAGCCCTGTATCAGGGTTGTTCGGATTAAAAGAGGCCCTAAATATGGTGCAGCTCATTTTATTCCATGAGAATCTAGTTGGTTAATATGGTTTGATTTGCGACACCTCATGTCGCCAATTGGAATCCTACTAAAGCACTTTTTTAAACAATCTTGCAAAGCTTTATTAATTCATCACAATGTTTGTAAGGAGGGATGGAAGATTTTCGGGATAACTTAATCAAACATGACAGTCAATCCCCAGAAAAGTGTGCGCTTCGCTAAATTATGAGCTTCAAAGTTTGAGCTCCTAAACTCATAAACTATTTTACATGAAATAAAAGCCCAACGAGTGTTCCGTGATCTGCTGTATAATAGCGACATGGCTCGTCGAACTTTCCTCTGTATTTTGTTCGACCACAATCTTGCAGTCTGAAGCCAGCCCACATGAGCTATCCATTGAGAATCCTTGGTACATGTTTTTTTCTTCTGATTTTCCAAAATAAAAAGAGAAACTCAAGTAGGCTTAGGCCCAAGAGAGATGAGTGTTCGCCAAGGCCTGTTTGGAGAAGGAACAGCGTACATAAATTATGACTCGAGGTACGAAACGTCGCCGATCAAATTTAAAGTTTGTTAGCATCAAAATGTCGTCGCTTCATTGAAGGTAGAGTTTAGACGACTGACTTTTTCCGACCTTTTGTTTTGTTTCTTTTTTCTGCTTATTGTTTTCCTTTTTTTTCTGTTTTTTCATTAACTCAAATTCTTCAAAAATGTTCAGAATTTCAAAAGTATTTTTTTAGAAAATGACCTCTTCTTTTCACGAAAAGATCAAAACTCCAAAATTAATCATGTTTTCAAAAATTGTTCACCTAATCAAACATAAATTCACCATATAGAAAAAAGGTTCACCATACATTTGGAACACTTCACCGTATACAAAAATGTTTATTGTGTATAGGAAAAAAGTTAGTGGGTATTAAAAAACAATATATTAAAAAATGTTCAGTGTGTATTTGAAAATTGTTCACCGCATAACAAAAAACTTGAGTGCATGTTTCTAAATTCGCCTTTTCTTTCTGCTCCGAAATTTGTTGCCACTTAAGACAAGTAAAAAAAGTTCACTGTCTATTATTTTTTCAGTGTATATTTACAGGCGAGCGCTGCTTTTAGTCAATAAAAACATGTAGTTCAGTGGCTAGTACATTCGTCTGAAACAGTGACGTCTCCTTGTTGGATCGTCTCTCATTCACCGCTTTTTGGGTGTTTTTTCAAAACAAAAAAAAAATACTCAGGTACACTTAATGTATATTTAGAAGTGGGGCTGCCCAAAACCAGAAGGTCCTGTGTTCGATCTTTCTTGTTTCCCCAATTTTTAGCGTGGGTTTTCCCACTTTTTGGCTGGTATTTCTAACAAAAAAAAAAAAACTAAAGACGTACGAAAATTGTGACTTGACGTATAAAACTTAGGCTAGAACAAAAAAGTAGAGAAACAGTAGTCCCTTTAATATTAGGTATAGAAATGATGTCATGCTTCACTCCAGCAATACAATCTGGCAATATCTTCTATTCTGAAATAGCGTGGTCCCGTTCTGCCAAGGTAAAAAGCTGCTATTCTTTCCCATAGGTCATACCATAGCGTTATGAATTATTCAGGATGTCCTCAAAGAGAACTTAGATGGTGGTTCTATGTGGTTTTAGCACTTCCTCTTTTAGAAAGGGACAAATAAACACCCAAAAGGGTCTTATATATGATACTCCTATTTTGTAAAGAAATTAGTACGAAAGGACAACTTAACACAAAATAACGATAAACATAAATATATGTTAAAAGCATTCGTGGTTGTCTTCCTACGATGAAACTTGCACCAAAGCAAAAATTCCTTCCCATCAAAACCTACGATGACCATTATAGTCACTTGTTGCTAGCACCAAGATCTACTAACTAATAATAGGATTGCAACCCTTCGCCATCAATCAAGTTGGTTGAATTGCAATCCTTCATCATCAATAGTGTTGGAGAAACTAAACCTTACGTAGATCGAAAAAAGTCAAGAAATTTGACAACACCTACCCTCACAAGCCTTTGTTTGGTGCCAGATCAAACAAGAGGCCGAAAAGACCTTGTTCCAACGCAATAAGTCGCCACAACCTGTTGATGTTATAAAAGAATCAATACCTATTATATCTATATCTAATATTAAAGAACGGATTGTTTCTCCATCTTTTTTGATCAATCAGGCGTTTTTTGTACGCCACTTTTATTTTCGGCCGTCGTTTTTGCGTTTTGAGTTTGTTTTGCCACAAATAAAAAGTTTTAAAAAAATAGTATCAAGGAGAGTCGAAAAACGCCCATCTGGTTTCAGGCCACATGTCCAAACCAATCAACCCAGCTAACCAATTGTTTGTGAAAAGGAAAGGAAGAATTTATTTTATATTGATTGTACTCATATAGGGCCTCATAAAGAAACAATAAAAAAAATAGCGCTTGTGGTGGTTCGAACTCAGGACCAGCACCCTACCAGCGACAAAACCAGCTGAGCTAGATTATTGGTGTTTTAATAATGGTTTTTTATTTCATCCTCCTGGATCCTTAGTCGTACTCATTTTTCTTCATTTCCTTAGTTTTTGCTCACTTTTCCCCATGCGATGAAATTATGCTTTGACATTTTTCTGACTTTCGTCCTCCAAAATGGCTAAAATCTTACCCAAAATAAGCATGTGGGGGAACTGAGTATGACTAAAGAACCAGGAGCATGGGAATAAAGAACCAGGAGCATGGGAATAAAAATATCTTTAATATATTGGGTTGCCCGACAGTTCGCTCGACTCGTTCTCGCGAGGTGATTGGATGGTGCAGCCATGGACGATAGGCGGGATAGCCTCGGCGCTGGCCGGAGCGGGGCGAGCCCGACAGCGGGCGGAGCTGGCCGTTCGTACAGGCAGGTGCTCGCGGGGCGGCTGGGCCCTTCGGTCTGGAGACTGCCTCCCATGACGTCGTAGGTCTTGGTGGCCCCCCAAGCTTCGGGCGACAAATCGTGTGGTGGCGAATGACCCGGTTCGCCCCCCAACGGCTACCAGAGAGGGTTGGTGGCACCGTCCGAGGTGATGGAGCAAGCGGAGGAGAGGACGCGAGCTAGCGAGTTCGAACTGGTCAAAAGTAGCGGACTGGGCGTATCAGCTGGCAGAGATAAGCTGCAGTCTGATCGGTGGTCATAGGGGTAGGTCAGGCCTGTGCTTAGGACGGAGGCCTCAGATCCCGTGCTTTGTTCGGAGGCCGACCCTGTCCACGCTGCTGTTGCGGCTGGCACACAATTTCAGGTGGACCTGGTTGGCTCGCAGGTGGCTGCCGGCCTCAGGGCATCTCTCAACAGTTTGTTGGTTAGCTTGTTGATAAACTATGTCATGTCATCAGCCAACACCTTAACATACAACTACTCTAATTGATTGTATCTAGTTTGCCCAATAAGATGTGAGGTAATAAATAAGGTGCTCTCTCATTCTATATTGGAGCTTGTGCAAGGATGTTGGTTAATTTACATACTCCCTCCGTCCAGGTATATAGGGCATGCGCGTAGTTCTAGGTCGTTAATTTAACTATTTAAATATGTATTATATGTAATAAATAATATATTATTAATTTCATGCGGGTATGTAGTTTTTTAATATGTAATTTTTATCGCATATAATATATATTTAGCTAGTTAAATTGACAACCTAGAACTACTCGCATGCCCTATACACTTGGACGGAGGTAGTGCAACCTTGTTCTCTTTCTTTATTTATTGCATGACACATCATAAAAAATCCTATGTGTCAAAATTACCAACAACTATCTTACAACCATTGAAGATGCCCTTACTGCGGTCTTGCAGACCTCGGAGGATGCAGTTCGGTCGGTGGGCCACGCAGAGTGGCAGGTGGTGGGAAACCAGGATCCGATGCCCCCCTCCTCGTCAGGGCCACTGGTGACTGCACGTGATGTGGAGGATGGTGCTACCCAGCGGTTGGCGCAGCAGATCCGGCCGATGCTGGGCCCGGAAGTGGGGGTACCGGCTACAACTCACGCGGATGGATGGGCGTCGATCAAAGAACTGGGTGGAGAGCTCGTGCTTGATCTGATTCCGCTCGACGCGGCTCCCCAGGTTGATGTGGCGATCCCATGCATGGAAGTGACTACGTATGAGGGGAAGGCTTGAACCAGCGTGCAACAGGCTATGGTGGTGGCCCGGCCGGTGCTGTTGGAAGAACGGCAGGCTGATGTTACGGCGAAAGAACTAGTGGCGCTGGGTAACATCAAATCATTCGGCCCAGGTCTACTCAAGAAGTTGGCTCCCCCGCTTCTCAAGGATATTGAAGGCGCCAGTGGTGTCCGGCCTGGCCAGGATCCATTCACGCCTAGACGCACAACCAAGTCCGTGATGAACTCGGTGGGGGGTGGCAGGAAGACCAAAGCGACAATGGCCGAGACAGTGCTTCTAAAGACCCTCGGGATTGCTTGTGATGATTTGGTGGTCTCAGATGACATGATTCGTTTGCTACGCTCCGTGTTCGACCCCCCCTGCAAGAGCAACAGTTGAAAGCCATTGCAGTGATCTTCGGGGAGAACATGCCTACTAACCTATCAACACAATTGGAGTCGGCGGCGATGGCGGTTGCTTAGTCAGGCCAGTGCTAGGGTAATGACATGGATGGTCTCATTTCTCTATGTCGTACATAGCGATGGATGTGGTGTGTTGGAATATTAGGGGCTCGAACAACCCGGCTAAGAAGAAGGCATTGAGGGAGTTCGTCGACTCGCCGCGCGTGGCGATTGTCTATATTGTGGAATCTAAACTGGAATTTTTCGACCAGTATGTAATATTACAATGCCTAGGTCCATCCTATGATGGATTTGCGTATCTCCCGACGTCGGAAACTAGAGGTGGGATTTTAATGGGCTGGGACTCTTCACGCGTCCAACTTTCTAACTTCGCCCTTGACTCTTTTGCACTTTTGGGATACGTCACGCCGAGAAAGGGACGTCTGTGGTGGCTATCGATGGTGTACGGGCCACAAGACGACGATCTAAAAACTCAGTTCCTCTAGGATTTTTCGGAGAGGAGAACGCTCTGCCCAGGTCCATGGCTTGTCATCAGCGACTTTAACATGATCCTGCATGCGGCGGACAAGAACAACTCGCTTCTGGACCGGAGGGCGATGGGGGAGGTTCAAGAGATTCATAGATGATAATGCACTCAAGGAACCGTTCCTTCATGGTCGTAAATACACATGAAGTAACGAGAGAGAGGTGCCTACCCTCACTAAGATTGATAGGGCCTTTGTTTCAGTCGACTGGGAGCTGGACCATCCTGACAGCTTATTGCAAGCTCTCTCGACTGCCTCATCCGACTACTTCCCTCTATACCTATCGCTGGAGGAGCGCATGGAAACGAAGAGGAGATTTAGGTTTGAGCTGTTCCGGACCAAGCTTGAGGGGTTTATGGAAGTGGTGCAAGATGCTTGGACTTGCGATCTCTCAATTGTGAATCCATTTCACCGTCTGGACGTTCTGCTCAGAAACACGGCTAGAGCTTTCACATCCTGGGGCCAAAGGAAAGTTGGACACATCAAACTTCAGATTGGGGTAGCTAAGTTGATCATCCTGAGATTGGATTGTGCCCAGGACTCGCGTCTTCTTACCCCAGAAGAGAGGTGGCTGCGCGGTATGCTCAAGCAACTGGTGCTGGGATTGGCATCTCTGGAGAGAACGATTGCGAGATAGCGCTCCCGGATTCGCTGGCTTTCGGAGGGGGATGTGAATACCCAACTGTTCCATTTGGTGGCTAATGGCAGGAAGACCAAGAACTTCATCCTGGCCATTGCAGTGGAGGGTCAGGTCATCACAGATCAAAAAGGGAAAGAGGAGACTTTCCTCAAAGCTTACAAGGACCTACTCGGGGTGCATGGGGCTAGAGAACACACTTTGGATTTGGAGGCCCTAAACATCGAGCAGGTGGACCTCTCGGAGTTGGATTACCCGTTCAAGGAGGAGGAGGTGTGGGCTGTGATCAAGGACATGCCCTCTGACAGGGCCCCTGGACCTAATGGGTTCATTGGAGTTTTCTTCCAAAAAGCATGGCATACTATCAAATGTGATGTGATGGCAGCTCTGCACAAACTGGTCCTCAACAATGGTCATGGGTTTGGCCGGCTGATGACCCACAAGTATAGGGGATCTATCGTAGTCCTTTCGATAAGTAGGAGTGTCGAACCCAACGAGGAGCAGAAGGATCTGACAAGTGGTTTTCAGCAAGGTAATATCTGCAAGCACTGGAATTATCGGTAACAAGTGGTTGTGTGGTGAGATGATTCGTAGCAAGTAACAAGTAACAAAAGTAGCAACGGTGCAGAAAAAGTGGCCCAATACCTTTTGTAGCAAGGGACAAGCCTGGACAAAGTATTATAGGAGGAAAAACGCCCCCGAGGACACACGGGAATTTTTGTCATGCTAGTTTTCATCATGTTCATATGATTCGCGTTCGTTACGTTGATAGTTTGATATGTGGGTGGACCGGCGCTTGGGTACTTCCCTTACTTGGACAAATATCCCACTTATGAGTAACCCCTCTCGCAAGCATCCGCAACTACGAAAGAAGAATTAAGACAAAGTCTAACCATTGCATTAAACTAGTGGATCCAAATCAGCCCCTTACGAAACAACGCATAAACTAGGGTTTGAGCTTCTGTCACTCTAGCAACCCATCATCTACTTACTACTTCCCAATGCCTTCCTCTAGGCCCAAATAATGGTGAAGTGTTATGTAGTCGACGTTCACATAACACCACTAGAGGAAAAACAACATACAACACATCAAAATATCGAACGAATGCCAAATTCACATGACTACTATTAGCATGACTTATCCCATGTCCTCAGGAACAAAGGTAACTAGTCACAAAGCATAATCATATTCATGACCAGAGAGGTAATGAGTAGCATCAAGGATCTGAACATAAACTCTTCCACCAAGTAATCCAACTAGCATCAACTACAAGGAGTAATTAACACTACTAGCAACCTTACGAGTACCAATCGGAGTCGCGAGACGGAGATTGGTTACAAGTGATGAACTAGGGTTTGAAGATGAGATGGTGCTTATGAAGATGTTGATGGTGATGAGTCCCCTCCGATGAGAGGAGTGTTGGTGATGACGATGGCGATGATTTCCCCCTCCGGGAGGGAAGTTTCCCCGGCAGGATCGTCCTCCGGAGCTCTAGATTGGTTATGCTCAAGTTCCGCCTCGTGGCGGCGGCGAATCCTCGAAAAAGCCTCCTCCTGATTTTTTTTGGAACGAAACCCTTCATATAGCAGAAGAGGGGGGCCAGTGGGCCAGCAGGGAGCCCACAAGCCCCCTAGGCGCGGCCAGGGGGGTGGCCGCGCCTAGCAGGCTTGTGGCCACCTGCTGGCGCCCCTCTGGCACTTCTTTGGCCCAATATTTTTTATATATTCCCAAAAAAATCCACGTTGATTTTCACGGCTTTTGGAGTTGCGCAGAATAGGCATCTCAAACTTGCTCCCTTTTCAGGCCAGAATTCCAGGTGCCGACATTCTCCCTCTTCATGTAAACCTTGCAAAATAAGAGAGAAAAGGCATAAGTATTGTACCTTGAAGTGAAATAATAGCCCAAAAAGCAATAAATATCGACATGAAAGCATGATGCAAAATGGACGTATCAACTCCCCCAAGCTTAGACCTCGCTTGTCCTCAAGCGAAAGCTCAAATGAAAGCATGATGCAAAATGGGTACTTCCCTTACTTGGACAAATATCCCACTTATGAGTAACCCCTCTCGCAAGCATCCGCAACTACGAAAGAAGAATTAAGACAAAGTCTAACCATTGCATTAAACTAGTGGATCCAAATCAGCCCCTTACGAAACAACGCATAAACTAGGGTTTAAGCTTCTGTCACTCTAGCAACCCATCATCTACTTACTACTTCCCAATGCCTTCCTCTAGGCCCAAATAATGGTGAAGTGTTATGTAGTCGACGTTCACATAACACCACTAGAGGAAAAACAACATACAACACATCAAAATATCGAACGAATGCCAAATTCACATGACTACTATTAGCATGACTTATCCCATGTCCTCAGGAACAAAAGTAACTAGTCACAAAGCATAATCATATTCATGACCAGAAAGGAATGAGTAGCATCAAGGATCTGAACATAAACTCTTCCACCAAGTAATCCAACTAGCATCAACTACAAGGAGTAATTAACACTACTAGCAACCTTACGAGTACCAATCGGAGTCGCGAGACGGAGATTGGTTACAAGTGATGAACTAGGGTTTGAAGATGAGATGGTGCTTATGAAGATGTTGATGGTGATGAGTCCCCTCCGATGAGAGGAGTGTTGGTGATGACGATGGCGATGATTTCCCCCTCCGGGAGGGAAGTTTCCCCGGGAGGATCGTCCTGCCGGAGCTCTAGATTGGTTATGCTCAAGTTCCGCCTCGTGGCGGCGGCGAATCCTTGAAAAAGCCTCCTCCTGATTTTTTTCGAAACGAAACCCTTCATATAGCAGAAGAGGGGGGGCAGTGGGCCAGCAGGGAGCCCACAAGCCCCCTAGGCGCGACCAGGGGGGTGGCCGCGCCTAGCAGGCTTGTGGCCACCTGCTGGCGCCCCTCTGGCACTTCTTCGGCCCGGTATTTTTTATATATTCCCAAAAAATCCACGTTGATTTTCATGACTTTTGGAGTTGCGCAGAATAGGCATCTCAAACTTGCTCCCTTTTCAGGCCAGAATTCCAGGTGCCGACATTCTCCCTCTTCATGTAAACCTTGCAAAATAAGAGAGAAAAGGCATAAGTATTGTACCTTGAAGTGAAATAATAGCCCAAAAAGCAATAAATATCGACATGAAAGCATGATGCAAAATGGACGTATCAACTCCCCCAAGCTTAGACCTCGCTTGTCCTCAAGCGAAAGCCGAGCTCAATAAATATGCCCACATGTTTAGGGAGAGAGGTGTCGACAAAACAAGATACGAACATGCAGGCATCACGATCATGATCAGAACAACAATACCAACATATAATCTCTCATGCTAAAGTGACAATTCTTTCACAAAGTAAAGTATGGATCAAGAACCTTACCGAGAATTAGAAACCGATAGCCTTTAGTCATTGAAGCAATTGCAATTTATCACAACATCAGAAAGAGTCAAAGAGTTTGTAAAGCAAATCCACATACTCAATCATCTTTTCGTTCTCTACAATTGCTACAACTCACGTGGTACTCATGAGATCAAAGTTTCAGCTGAACACAAAGAAAGATAGGGGCTTATAGTTTTGCCTCCCAACTGCTTACGTCAAGGGTAATGTCAACAATAATAATTCATGAATACTTACTTCCAATTTGACATATGAATATAGATCTTTCCTAAACATATGACGTTAGCCAAGATAAAGGCGAAATAGGGAATTGGTGAAGATCACCATGACTCTTTCAAGGGCAAAAAGTAAAGGTACAAGATAGGCCCTTCGCAGAGGGAAGCAGAGGTTGTCATGCGCTTTTAAGGTTTGGGTGCGTGTCCTCTTAGTGCGGAGGAACGTCACTTTATATTGCCTCCCGTGACAAAAAACTTTATTATGCAGTCTATCGCTTTTATGTCTTCCTCATCACAGGTTTGTACAAAGCTTATTTTCCACACACTAATAGATCATACATATTAGGGGAGCAATTTTTATTTCTTGCACCGATGACAACTTACTTGAAGGATCTTATTCAATCCATAGGTAGGTAAGGTGGACTCTCATGGCAAAACTGAGTTGAAGGTTTATGGATGCACAAGTAGTATCTCTACTTGGTGCGGGAGTTTTGGCTAATATGAGGTGGAAGAAATCGTCACATGCTAAGGGATCTCTAATCATATAACATTGTTCGGAACCAATCAAACACAATTCATTATGTTGTATTCCTTGTCCAACATCTACTTCTAGGCATGCAATAGTTTAGTGAGTGTTCACAATCATAGATGGTGTCAAAGATGATATATTTATATGTGAACCTCTCCTTCTTTATCACCTCCTATTAATTGCAGCAATGACCAACGTCTACGTTTGTCTACCCTCAACAAGTTTCAATCAACATTCTTTTTATATGTGAAGCCATCACTTCCCATAAGATCATTACATGATCTTTCATTCTCACTCTTTTGCTCACGGCAAGAGGCAAATCCCTCAACTAATACACTCTATATTATATGGCTCATGAGCTCGCATACATCGGGGGTGACACAAAGCAAAACTCAAGGCTAAAACACTAAGACTTTTAATCTACTAGAGAAAAAGAAAACTAAAAAGGAACAAACTAAAACAAAGGTAAAGGCAACAGATGTGATGGTGATACGATACCGGGCAACTCCCCCAAGCTTGGCACAAGCCAAGGGGATTACCCATACCCATGCTCAGTTGTCTTCCTTTGGAGGTGATGGTGATGGAGTTGTTGCAATCTTTGATTCCAAGAGGGCCATTAATCTTTGATTTATACCTTGGAGATCTGTGATATGTTTCTCCAGCAAAACAACTTCACAAGTGAGAAAAGTATTGCGAGCACGAGTTGTTTCACAAAACCTCAAGAGTTCAATCAAGGATGGAGACAATAGGTGGAGGTAGGGTTGGAGGAAATCCACTTCTTCAACTTCTTCCTTGTTGAACACAGATTGTGCTTCATCCCACGCCTGATTCTTCTCCTTAGTTTTGCCCTTGGTTTCTTTAGGTAGCCTTTCCTTGGCCTCCATTCTTTTCAGATCAGCATTTACTTCTCCATAGACTTGAGGGACATTGTTCTCCCCCACAAATTCCTGGGACGACATCTTGCTCTAAATCTGCGGTAGAAAACAGGCTCGAAACGAAAACAAAGGAAAATCGCGTGATACGAGGGTCAGACCTTACGGGAGAATATATAATGATTTTTTCCAGACCAGAAGGAGTACTCCGCACGAAAACGGAGTCCGGGAGGCACACGAGGTGGCCACAAGCCCCCCAGGCGTGGCCAGGGGGTGGGCCCGCGCCTGGCAGGCTTGTCGCCTCCTCGCGCGCTTCCCGGACTACTTCCAATTTTTCTAGTTTTTCAAATATTCCAAAACGGAGAAAAAATCCTACTGGAAAAGTTTTGGAGTCTGTTTTCTTACCGAATCACATACCTCTTCGTTTTTCGAGTCTGAAACAGGCTGATAAATATCCCTTAGGTATTCTTCTGGAGTTATGGTATTGATGATATTGCTTTCAACATTTATGGTGGTACCTGAGATATAATGCTTGATTCTCTGCCCATTTACAAGTCTCGGACAATTACCTTCCGTGTTGTTGATCTTGATAGTACCGGAACGATATACTTCCTCAACAATATAGGGACCTTCCCATTTAGAGACAAGCTTGCCTGCAAAAAATCTTAAATGAGAATTATATAGCAAGACATAATCACCTACATTGAACACACGCTTTTGTATCCTCTTATCATGCCACCTCTTAACCTTTTCTTTGAACAACTTGGCATTTTCATATGCCTGAGCTCTCCATTCATCAAGCGAGATAATGTCAAATAACCTCTTCTCACCAGCAAGTTTGAAATCAAAGTTGATCTCTTTGATTGCTCAATAAGCTTTCTGTTGGGGAACGTCGCATGGGAAACAAAAATTTTCCTACGCGCACGAAGACCTATCATGGTGATGTCCATCTACGAGAGGGGATTTCCGATCTACGTACCCTTGTAGATCGCACATCAGAAGCGTTAATGAACGCGGTTGATGTAGTGGAACGTCCTCACGTCCCTCGATCCGTCCCGCGAACCGTCCCGCGATCCGTCCCACGATCTAGTGCCGGGAGATTTTAAACAGTGGGTTGTGAGGCATTATGACCTTGAAATTTCACAGCTCATCATTCCTGAGAGGGGCAAGATTCAAGTAGATGGATCTAGTGTTCATAGGATATGGGGTCTGCCAAACAAGGGGAGGAAGGTGTGTTATGGGAATAGAGCATATTGCACAACTCAAATGAATGCAATTTTCAACATCGGTGGCAAAGGTTCACCATCACTAACGTCATGGTGCGAAATGATCAAGGACATGACAGGGGCAGCACATGATCATTTTCTGCGTGCTTGGTTGGCGCTTGATTTTTGTGTTTCCTTGCTCCTACCACAAGTTTGAACATATCACCATGGTGCTATACCGCTGTCATGCATGTCGATGCAATAGCAATGACCAATGTATGCCAATTTGTAGTTGATCAACTAAAGTTGGCATTGGCGGGGAAAGGTTACAAATATGGAGTTTGTTGCTGTGTAATGCACCTAGTGGTGAGTCTAAATTGCCTCTTCTACGTTCTTGTTATAAACTTTCCACTATCCTCATTTGTTGATTATGTGCTTGTATTTCGATGCTTCTTAATGCATCTGCTATGGCTGGACTCATTGGACGTGGATGAACCCATTGCTACTCACAGTACCAAGAGCATCGGTTTGGGACTCTGGTCTTATTGCCAAGGTTATTAAAAAGGATAAAAAGGGTCGTGGGGAGTTCGACAAGTTCAAGGTAAGTTGAGCATGAACCCTATCAAGTTTTGTTTTTGAAACACATGGACATTCATGCAACTTAGTCCACATTTTAAGACATTGGATGCAACATATAAAAGAAACTCACCCCATTTAAGATATTGGTCACAACAAAACTGAAATGCCAGCCAACTTGGTAACCAAATGACACACAGTACACTCAGCATATTAGGCAACCATGAATGCAATCCTTGACGCAACTCACATTAATTTTTAACAATTTTGTTGATATTCCTTTTTATTTGGTACCCATGTGTTTTTGTTGTTAAGCAATTGTTCATTCAGGAAGCACATGAATACCAAGAAATTTGTCAAGTAAATATTAGTGTAAGTGCATCTAGTGCCCCTTAGTGATTTTGGTGGTTTGAAGACTTATAGGCTAAGAGACTGATATGTTTGTAAGTGTACACATGCTCTATAAGTCGCTGAGGAGTTTGAGTTATTCGATCAATATCAACCCCTAAAAATGAATGTCCCCGGGTGAAGACTTTGGTCATTCCTTGAAGACTTTGACCGCGAATAAATTGCAAAGAAATTGATATTCCTCACGAAGATATTGAAGATGAGGAATTCGGTGTGTCGTGAAGAAAATACACTTAAGACTTTGAAGCTTGAAGATTTACTCTTTCTGTTTCATTTTCTTTATACTTGAGTCATAGGAACACCATAGTGCTAAAGGGGGTCGAGGTAAAACTATGGAACAAATTTCCTCATGATGCTCAACCCAAACCTACCACCGCCAAATACTCAAAGTGAGGAACATGAGAGACATGAGGACTTTCAAAGTTGAAAGTTCCGACCGTTGCCGCGCCATGCGCCACCTGTCCCAGATCTTATCCACCCAACGGTCATATTATGAAAGGGCATTTATGTCAAAGCATGTCCGGATGCTCCCAGGCTATAAATAGCCGCCTCCACAACCACTAGCTGGTTGGCTGCCCCGAGAGAAACTGACACTTGTCATTTAGAGCAACCCAAATTCCTCAGAGCCTTTGAGTGAAAATCATCTAGTGAGGAAATACCCCAAACACCCAGACCCAAACCAAAACACAAGTGATTGAGCATCACTGAAGAAGTTATTCCTGTGTGGATCCGACGCTTGTTACCTTTGAGGACTGTGCATCCTCCAGACGACTAAGCGTCATGGTCTAGAGCATCTAGCAGTCAATTGTGGATCGTCGGGTGACCGAGTTTGTGAGGGTTTGGAAGTTTGCCCTTAAGACTTACCACGAGTGTTGGGCGAGGACTGTGTGTCCTTAGCTCAAGGAGAATACGGTAGGGACTGTATATCCCGAGACTGTGTGTCCTTTGGTTTCAATAGCAAGCCACTCCAAACTAAACGTACAACTGTCACAACAGTTGGAACTGGGTCATCAACAACTATCTTCATCAAGCTACTGGTTCTATTTCCTCAACTCTCTCATTTCCTCAATTGCATGTTGAAGACTTTCATTGTACTGTTTGAAGAATTTGATTGAAGACTTTCTCTGAATTCCTCACCTTAAATTCTTCACCCGAGTTAATCTTCACCAGCGTATCCTGTACTTGTGAGCTGTGCAAACCGAATATCTGAAATCACGTTGAGTACTTTGCTGTAGACGTTTTCGCACTTCTGACTTTGTACTATTTCCGCTGCACTCAGTTCATGACTGAGGACTTTCCTCACTAGGAATTTCCTGAGTGATGAAATTGTAAAAATCGCCTATTCACCCCCCTCTAGTCGATATAACACACTTTTAATTGGTACCAGGGCAAGGTACTCCCTTGTTCTGTGTGATTTTGGTTTAACCGCCTAGAGTTTTAGTTATGTCGACCGCATGTATGATCAAGGTGTCACGCCCAAGATGCGACCCTATCCTCAATTTGGCACGAAGGCCTCGTCAGGGATAGAAGCGCATCTCGTCGTGGCACAATGAAAAGAAAGCTCTTGGATGAAAATTGAATCATTGAAGAAAAAGGGTGGGAGGGCGGGGTAAAACAAAGACAACTTGAGACAGATGAGATAACTCTGGAAAGAATTCAGAGAATGATCTGCAACAATTTAGAGAGGATTGAATTCAGTTGAAGAGAAGCACACCGGTTGAAAAGAATTGATACAATGACTCCAGTTGAAAAGGAAATGACATGACAACTCCGGTTGACAAGAATTGACATGACAAATGAACGAACAAAAGAATTTGCATTCTCACATAAAAATATGAGAACACCACTTAGGAAAGATCTGAAATCACCACTTGACATCGAAGCAACACAAATTTGTTGGAAGATTGTCCTATAAGTAACTACTTGAATTCCCACCTAAGAATTCCCGAAATATCTGGTCATGCAATCTGGTACACGGATACAAGGAGTAATATCACACAACTCCTATACTAACCCGTCACCTATATCACATCCGTCAGCACACGACCAGAATCTCGGACCTTCATCTACAACAGACCCTCGTGATCACAACGATACAAAGTATGGCAGTACTCCCGAACAATCTGCACCAGTACTGGGGACATCGGGGTTATCTCCCCACTACTAGTATTGAAGCAATTACGAACATCCTTCGTTCTGAGATACTAAGAAATCTGAATGTTAACGATGTGCTCGAGAATCCCCTGGAGCTCAACTCCCCTGAAACTCAAAGCAGATAGGAGGCACCAAGACAGAACTCCGTCACATCGGCATCATATAGATTCCAAAAATATCCGCGTGATCCTAATTTTTTTTGAGTGAGAAGAGAAGTAGAATTAAAATATTACGTCAAGATTCCTCACCAGAGCATAGAAGAGGAGAAAAAAGAATCCTACTCTCCGATATATAACTAAACTCAAATAGTTTTTCACTAGACTCGACTCGGCCAAGTTCACTCAATCAAGGGGGCTCCTAGGTCGGTACTGGTGTGATACCAACTTGTCACGCCCAAGATGCGACCCTATCCTCAATTTGGCACGGGGGCCTTGTCAAGGATAGAAGCGCATCTCGTCGTGTCGCAAGAATGGATATCGTTACAAGTACATGTACTGAAAAGAAGAGATATATAATAGAATTGGCTTACACTCGCCACAAGCTACATCAGAGTCACATCAGTACATTACATAATCATCAAGAGTAAGAGCAGGGTCCGACTACGGACGAAAACAAACGAGAAAAGAAGAACGACGTCCATCCTTGCTATCCCAGGCTGCCGGCCTTGAACCCATCCTAGATCGATGAAGAAGAAGAAGAAGAAGAAGAAGAAGAAGCAACTCCAAATGAACAATCAAAGCGTCCGCGTCGAGTAACCTTTACCTGTACCTGCAACTGGTGTTGTAGTAATCTGTGAGCCACAGGGGACTCAGCAATCTCATTTCCAAAGGTATGAAGACTAGCAAAGCTTAATGGGTGAGGCATGGTTAAGTGGTGAGGTTGCAGGAGCGGCTAAGCATATATGAGGTGGCTAACTTACGAGTACGAGAATAAAGAGAGGGATGATCTACGCAATTCGGACGTGAACTACTGATGATCAACTGAATGATCCTGAAATCCCTACCAAAGTTAGACATAACCCCACCGTGTCCTCGATCGGAGAAGAACTCACGAAAGAGACAGTCACGGTTACGCACACAGTTGGCATATTTTAATTAATTAACTTCAAGTTATCTAGAACCAGTGTTAAACAAAGTTTCCACGTTGCCACATAACCGCGGGCACGACTTTCCGAAAAGATTTAACCCTGCAGGGGTGATCCAACTAGTCCATCACAAATTACCACAAGCCGCATAGAAATCCTCAATCACGAAGCTCGCAATCTCGTCGGATTCCCTAGTGGAAAACCTCAACTCTGAGATTACCCAAAGCATCACCGGAATCCCGATGCACAAGATATCTCGTCAAAGGTAAAACTAATCCAGCAAGGCCACCCGGTTTGTCGACGAACCCGATAGGAGCCGCGTATCTCGTTCTCAGGACACACCGTCTATGCAAAGTGGACGGGAACCAAACCTCGAGTTGCCCCGTGGTGGCACCGCCGACTGCTAGGTGGGTGGACCAACACTCAGGAGGAGCACTGGCCCGAGGGTTGATTAAATTATCCTCGGGTTAATTACTCCCTATGTAGTTCATTAGTTATTAGGCAAATGTAGTACCAAAGTTGGGCCTTGCCAGACCAGCTTTAATCTAAAACGAATTATCATGGGGGTCCCCATAACAACCCCGATCGTGTTAGGAGCGCTCATTTATGGAACATAACACCGGTAGCCGAAAACTAAGGGGCAAAGGTGGAACAAAACACCAGGCTAGAAAGGCCGAGCCTTCCACCTTTTACCAAGTATATAGGTGCATTAAATTAAATAGCATTAATATGGTGATATGACAAGGAACCCATGTTATCACATGGAAGCAACTGCACATGCAACTAGCAACGCTAACAACATGGTTAAGCAAGCAGTAACATAGTCAATCAGTGGTTTGCTAGGTCGAACAGGTTGAAGGTAATCATGGCATGGTTGAGAGGCTGATATTTAACATGTGGTAGGTAACGAGGCATAATCGATAGAAGTGATAAACTAGCATGGCAATGATAGTAATGGTATCTGGGGAAATGGTGATCTTGCCTGAGATCCCGCTTGGAAGAAGAATGACTCCGTGAAGCAGACGAACCGACGTAGTTGAACGGGTCCTCACATACCGACACGCTTGCAGAACTCTATCGAGACGGAGCAAACCGGAAAAAACATCAACACAAATATTCACCACACGATGCATAACATGATGCGTAACCTACTATGATGCATGATCAGTTCAAAGATGCAAGGGATGGCATGGCAATTCACCTCAGAAAAACACTACATATTAAGTGAAGCTCGATATGCAACGAGTTACATATCGACGAAACTCCACGATTAATTATTTAGTTCACTCCCGATAATTTACACGCAATATTAAGTGTGGTTAACATGGCAAGGGGTGAAGCGATGATCCTACAAGTCATCCTAGTCGGTTAACACGTGAAGCATAGAATGGAGCTACGGCACAAGAAACATGCATCACAAGATATATGCCATGAATGCGTCATGCATGCAAGTTACAACACCACGGGCAAGAAGGGAAAGAAACATGTGTCGCCACGGCGAGCGAAAGGGGAACCATGGCGGCAACACGGAAACGATGCCACAACAACGTTCCTATCCCGATAACTCATCGAGATAACATGGCAACAAATAGGGAGGGTGTGCGGGAACGCTAAATAATGATGGGGTGATCCCGCTTCCGGGTTCCCATGTGTCGGGCACAACATAGAGGGACAACGTGCAACGGTCAAACATACGGTGCAAACATACATACAACTCATACATCACATGCACACGGTCACGACAACATTTCATCGGTATACCTTCAAAGCATGCATATCGGAGCGGTTCGGTCCGGTGAAGGAGAACAACGATCGTCGTGGAAGTCAAGGTGCTCGGTCTCGTCGACGGTAGTCTTTCGCTCGACGTCGTGGTTCACAGTCTTCGGCGACAGAAGTCGAACTCGTTTCCGGGGTCGTCGAGGATGTCGTTGTACTTGCGATCTGACGATGACCCTCGGTGGCGGGGAGAGTACTTGCGAACTTCGGCGACGGAAACCAGCGACACCACAACATCTAGCAGCAACATCTGGCAGCAACGCGACAGCAACATAGCGGCAAGCTACAACATCTAGCAAAAGCAGCTAGTAGGCTACATCAGCTATCATTGGCGGCAGACGGCAGCAACTAGCAACTAGTCTAGCAACCGGCTACAGTACCTAGCAAACATCAGCAGCTACCATCTTCAAGCATCTATTATCAAGCAAAAACGCAAGCACAGTAACACAACTAGCAATACGGCGGCGGCAGGCTACGGCAGCAGGAGCAAGAGCAAGCAGCAAAGCACATCAGGCAAGCAAGCATCAGGCAATAGCAACTCAAGCTAACTAGTAGGAGCATGCGGCAACAGTACAACAAGCTTCAGCAACAGCAACCTGCAGCTATAGCAACCGGCACAACAGGTAGGCAAGCACGACAGCATGCAAGGCAACTAGCCTACATCCACTAGCAACAGCATCGGCAAAATCAACAAGCCGCACGCTGGCAGCAGCCGACAGCAACACAAACGGCGACAGCTACAGCTTCGCCCATGACAAGGAAACAACAAGCATGGCACGGCTCCGGCTAGCGCAAGCAAGCAACAACAGCGGCACATCGCAACAGCAAAAGGCAGCATCACATGCTCAACAGCGCACAGCGACAGGGAAAGCACGGGGAAGCGTGGGACCAAGGCGGCTCGGACACAGTAGGCGGCGGACGGGCACGACGGACGACCTCGGCCGAGGAAGCCAAGGCAGCAGCAACGACAAACTTCGGCACACGGCAGCAGGCGGCTCGGCGCTGGGGCACGCGGGATCGGCGAGCAGCGAGGGGAGCTAGCACATGGGGGAAGCAGGGGCGAAGGTCGCGCACCGGCGAGCACCGCACGAGGGCGAGGGGAGGCGGAGGAGGCCACGGGGCAGAGATTGGCGCGCGGGGTGCTGCTGCGGCTCGGGACGGCGAGCCGAGGGAGGAGCGTGACAGGGCGAACACGGCGGCAGAACGGCTACTGGCGGCGGCAGCATGGCGGCGCCGGCGGGGGAGGGAGCTCGGCGCTGGACGGAGGAAGAGGGGATCGGGAGGGGGAGGCGCACGGGAGGACGAGGGGTGGACGAGGGGTTCGCTGGAGCGTGCTAGGGTAGGAGAGGGGGGATGCGGGAGGCCAGGGCGGCTCGCGAGAGCTCCGGCACACGGGGGGAGGAGGAAGGAACGAGGGGGGTGCGGGCTGGAGGGACGCTAGGGTTGGGGAAGAGGAGGCCTTGGGCCTTGGCCGGCTCGGCCTTGGCCGGCTCGGCCTTGGCCTGGGGTCTCTCTCCCTCATTGGTTTTTTTCTTTAAATAAAAAACAGAGAACAAACATAAAGAAAAAAATAGTTTTTTAACAAAACGAAGAAAATGCCTTTTACTCCTTTAAAGAAATATACCCAACTTTAAAAATAGATTGACATTTTTAAATGAATAAAAACTAAAACCCTTTACAGAATTAAAAATTAAAACCCTTTTGAAGAATAAAATAAAACCTCTTTTATTTAAAGAATAAAATAAAAGCCCTTTAAAAGAGAAAAGTAAATGAGTTGGTTTTAAAATAAAACCAAAGGAGAAAAATAAAGAAAACCCAAGTGGTTGCCCCCACATTTAATAAAATGATCTTTTATTGGAAAGAAGAAGACGAACCCTTTTAACTAGGGGTTTAAAATGGGAACTTTAGCAAACCGCAAAAACAAATAAAAGAGGAGAGGAGGGGAGAGTTCCTATCACACTTAGACTCGGAGAGCACTCGAAGCACACACACTCAAAACACCACACACGACATACGATGCAAGATGCCATGCATGATGCGACGATGCAAACTAAATGATGATGGAACAAATAAAACTAATCACACGACGGAAACGGAAATAAAGGGGAACCTTCTGGGGCGTCGGTCTCGGGCTGTCACACAAGGTTACTGCAGGAAGTCCTACCTTCGAAGGAAAGGACTTCCCCTATTGGAAGACCAAGATGCAAATGCATCTTCAAGCAATTGACAACGATCTTCGGTATATTGTGGAAAATGGTACTCCCTCCATCACTTCTACTATCTCTGCCGCTGATGTGAAGAAGTTCAAGCAACTTGACTCGCAAGCAAAGAATATCATCTGTGGTCACCTGAGCAAAGGTTAGTTTGGCAGAGTTAGTGCTTTGGGCACAACTAAGGTTATCTGGGATAGGATGTCCAAAGTCAATGAGGGAGTCTCAATACAACGTGACTCTCGTGTCGATGTTCTTCACAATATCTTCAATCGCTTCAAGAGGCTTGGCAATGAAAGCTGCCAAGATACCTTTGATCACCTCACTGACATCTCAAATGAAATACAAGCTCTGGGAGCTAGAGACATCACTAACCATGAAGTTGTGAAGAATCTGCTATGATCTCTTGATACATCATTTGACACACAAGTTCTGATGATCCAAGAACGAAGAGACTACAAGATGCTTGATCCTGATGATATACCTGAGAGACTCAATACTCATGAATTCGAACAAGAAGAAAAGAGAGATCTATATGGACCAAGCTATTCAAGACATCGTGCGCTGAAGGCTAAGGCGGTTTCCTCATGTGAAGAAGAAGATTCAGATTGTAGTCTTGGTGACCCTGAAGAACTTGGACAGGAACTTGCAATGCTCGTGAGGAAATTCCAAAAGTTCACAAAGTGTGGCCAGTTCGGAAGATCTTCAAGAAAAGATATGAGGAAATCAGAGTCTTCATCTGATGTCTACAAGAAAAGAACCTGCCACAAATGCAAGAAATCTGGTCACTACATTGCTGATTGTCCTTGCTGGGTAAAAGAATCAAAGAAGAAGAAATACAAGGATGAAAGTTCTGATGACTCGAAGGAAAAGAAGAAATCTTCAAAATCCTCATCTTCAAAGTCTTCATCGCACAAGAAGACCAGTTTCAGAAAGGCTCGGGCACTTATTGGCAAGGAAATGGATTGTGAAGAAGAATATGAGGAATGTGATGATTAGGAAGGTTCTGAAGTGGAGTCAGAATCTGGTGTGGCAAGTCTTGCACTGGCTACCACATTCGTCAGCAAGTCGGTCTTCAACCCTTAAGAAAATGATAACGACAACTACACTCATGAATATGCTGATGACTTCGCTCCTACCTATTGCTTCATGGCAAAAGGTTCAAAGGTACCAAACCACACTTCCTCCTCTGATTCTAGTGACTGTGAAACTGATGATTATCAAAAACCCAGTTACTATAAACTTGTGTAAGTGCATCTAGTGCCCTTAGTGATTTTGGTGGTATGAAGACTTATATGTTAAGTATCTAATGTGTTCATGAGTGTACACATGATCTATAAGTCGCTGAGGAGTTTGAATTATACGATGAATATCGACCCCTAAAAATGTATATCTTCGGCTGAGGAAATTGGCCTGATGCTGCAGATTTGAATCGAGAAGAAATTTCCATGAAATTGATATTCCTCATGAGGATATTGAAGATGAGGAATTCGGTGTGTCCTGAAGAAAAACGATCCGAAGACTTTGAAGCTTGAAGACTTATTCTTTCTGTTTCATTTTCTTCACTCTTGAGTCATAGGAACACCATACTGTTAAAGGGGGTCGAGGTAACAATTCAGAATGATCCTCATGATGCTCAACCCAAGCCTAATCCTACCAAAATCCTCAAGTGAGGAATATGAGAGACATGAGGACTCTCACAGTGGAGGGTCCCGGCCGTTACCGCAATTCGCGCCACATCACTAATCTTATCCACACCAATGGTCATATTATTTAAGGGCATTAATGTCAAATCATGTCGGGATGCTCCTAGGCTATAAATAGCCGCCCCCACAACCATTAGCTGGTTCGCTGCTCCGTGAGAAACTGACACTTGTCATTTAGAGCAACCCAAATTCCTCAGAGTCTTCGAGAGTAAATCATCAGTGAGGAAATACCCCAAACACCAAACCACAAACCAAAAACCAAGTGATTGAGCATCATTGAAGAATTTGTTCCTGTGTGGGACTGAAGCCTTTTACCTTTGAGGACTGTGCATCCTCCATACGGTTAGGCGTCATGGTCTAGAGCATTCGATCAGTCAATTGTGGATCGCCAGGTGACCAAGTTTGTGAGGGTTTGGAAGTCTGCCTTGAAGACTTACCACGAGTGTTGGGCGAGGACTGTGTGTCCTTAGCTCAAGGAGAATACGGTAGGGAATGTGTGTCCCGGGACTGTGTGTCCTTTGGTTTCAATACCAAGTCACTCCAAACCAGATGTACAACAGTCACATCAGTTGGAACTGGGTCATCAACCTCTGTCTTCGCCGAGATACGGGTTCTATTTCTTCAACTCTTTCAATTCCTCAATATTGTATGTTGACGATTTTCATTGACACCATTTGAATAATTTGCTGAAGACTTTCTCTCAAATTCCTCGACCTCAAATTCTACACACGAGTTAATCCTCACGTGCCTTCTCTGTGCCTGCGTACTGTACAAACTGTTTTTCATATTCCTCATCTTGAAAACTGCTGTAGTGATACTTGCACCCGTGATCCTTTGTTGTTTCCACTGTAAGTTAGTCATTTGTGAGGAATTTCCTCAAAAGGAATTTCCTCAGTGATTAAATTCTAAAAATCTCCTATTCACCCCTCTAGTCGATATAACGCACTTTCAATTGGTATCAGAGCAAGGCTCTCCCTTGTTTTGTGTGATTTTGGTTTAACCACCTGGAGTTTTAGTTATGTCGACTGCACGCATGATCAAGGTCACTGCAGGATATCCTACTTTCCAGGGAAAGGACTTTCCCTTCTAGAAGACCAAGATGCAGATGCATCTACAAGCTATTGACAATGATCTCTGGTATATTGTGGAACATGGTGTTCCTCTCATCACAACTACTGTCTCTGCCGCTGATGTGAAGAAATTCAAGCAACTTGATTCTCAAGCGAAGAATGTCATTTGTGGCCATCTGAGCAAAGGTCAGTATGGCAGAGTGAGTGCTTTGGGCTCAGCAAAACTAATCTGGGAAAGGTTCTCGAAAGTAAATAAAGGAGTATCAACTCAGCGCGACTCTCGTGTTGATGTTCTTCGCAATCTCTTCAATCGCTTCAAGAGGCTTGACAATGAAAGCTGCCAAGATACCTTTGATCGCCTCACTGACATATCAAATGAACTGCAAGCACTGGGAGCTCGAGACATTACTGACCATGAAGTTGTGAAGAAACTACTAAGATCTTTGGATTCTTCATTTGATACTTTAGTTCTGATGATTCTAGAAAGACCAGACTACAAAATACTTGATCCTGCTGATATACTCGAAAGACTCAATACTCATGAATTCCAACAAGAAGAAAATAGAGATCTATATGGACCAAGCTATTCTAGACCTCGTGCACTGAAGGCCAAAGCAATTTCCTCATCTGAAGAAGAAGACTCAGATTGCAGCATTGGTGATCCTGAAGAATTTGTACAGGAGCTTGCAATGCTCGTGAGGAAATTCCAGAAGTTTACAAGACGTGGCTAGTTTGGTAAATCTTCAAGAAGAGATATGAGGAAATCAGAATCTTCATATGAGGATTACAAGAAAAGAACCTGCCACAAATGCAAGAAATCAGGTCACTACATTGCTAATTGTCCTTGTTGGGTGAAGGAATCAAAGAAGAAGAAATACAAGGATGAAAGTTCTGATGACTTGAAGAAAAATAAGAAATCTTCAAAATCCTCATCCTCAAAGTCCTCATCGCACAAGAAGACTAGTTTCAGAAAGGCTCGGGCACTCATTGACAAGGAAATGGATTCTGAGGCAGAACCTGAGGAATGTGATGAAGAGGAGGGTTCTGAAGAAGAATCAGAATCTGGACAGGCTAGTCTTGCACTAGCTACCACATTCGTCAGCAAGTCAATCTTCAACCTTGAAGAAAACAACAACGCCATCCACACTGATGACTATGCTGATGACTTCGCTCCAACCTATTGCTTCATGGCAAAAGGTTCAAAGGTATAGAATGATGCTTCCTCCTCTGATTCAAGTGACTGTGAACCTGATGATTATAAAAACCCAGTTACAATAAACTTGCTATCATTGCAAGCAAACAACAAACTGCCCTTGAAAAACTTCAGAAACTGCTAGACAGAAGCGACGACCTGTTGAATGATGAAATGGATCTTACCCAAATCCTCACTGAAGATATGAAAAGTCTTCAGTCTAGATTTGATAATCTTCAAGATCGTCATGGCACACTCCTCGCTGATCATGAGAAACTTTCCTATGAATTTCTTCAAAGGAAACTTGATCTTGAGAAGCTGAGGATGTCTCATGATGATCTTCGTATGGAAAATGATTCATTACTCGCTCAACAGATCAGTGCCGCTCAGGTTGAATTCATCCCTCCATGTCTTAAATGCATCGAACGTGAAACTGCCAATTCTTCACCAGAATCATCAAATGCTTCTATTGCTAAAAATTCTTCAACTACTCATGTGGTATCAAATTCCTTACTTGAGGAAACCACAAATGTCACTAATGAAAATGCAGGTCTGAAGGAATTGTATATGACAGGCATGTACAAAAGTCGCAAAGGCACCAAACCCTTTGCGATGTGCTCAAAAGGCTGATTTCAAACAGGAACCCGAGGAAAGAAGGAATTGCCTTTGAGAGGAAATTGAATGCTGACGGATCATACTAGAAACCTGAGCAGTACTCCAAAACCTCATGGGTTGCTGCTAAAGGTCCTCTTGTTGATCCATCCAATCTAACATGCTTTGCATGTGAATTTTCCTATTCCTCAGATGAGTCATTTAACTCCAACTCTAAACTGTTCAAAATAAATTTGGTGAAGTATCTGCTCGATATGTTGGAACTAACTGTAGGAATGGACCATCCCCGAGGAAAATCTGGGTCCCCAAAAGTTGCCTTGAAATTTTTCAGGTGAATGTCCTCAGGACACCACGTGTGAAGAATCAGAACCCCAGATCATATTCCTGAGGAGGACCAAAGTTTTCAAGAGGATCAAAATCCTCAACTGGTCAAAACTATGCTCGTACTCGTGCTAATGCTTCTGATATGCAAGGAAATTACAAGGGATATGAATATGATCATTACTCCTCAAATCATTATGTTCATAAATCCTCAAAGAACTTCTCTACCTATTCATTTGAGTACTCTAACCCCCTACTGTAAAGAGAAGTGCATTAGCTTCAATGCCCCCTTTCTCATATGGTCTTCGCAGGATGATGAACTCTTTACCACCCCTACAGATGTGGGTGGTGAAGAAATTGAACTAATCACTTCTGCAGGACAGGTCTCCAGATGAAAATCATCATCTGAAGAATTTGTTGGAGACCTGAGAAAAATGCTTGATAGGACGCAAGCTAACAATTGATGAAATGAAAACATTTCACACGTCCTCAAAATTTTTGTTTATGATGAAATTCCTATCTGATGAAATTGATATCATATTCTTCAAGTCTGAAGCATATGAGATGGTAAGCTGTACTAATTCATCTGCAGGATGACAAACCCAAGAGTACTGAGTGGTTTCTTGATAGTGGGTGCACACACCACATGACTGGTGACAAAAGCTCGCTGATGAATATGCCACCGACTCCACCACCACTGAAGCAAATCACTTATGTTGACAAAGGTAAAAGCAAGGTATTGGGACTTAGCAAAGTGGCTATTTCCAAGGACAGACACATGGACAAAGTGATGCTTGTTCAATCCCTTGGGTTTAACCTCATGTCGGTCTCGATGCTTTGTGATCTTGATATGGTTGTTATCTTTGGAAAATATAGATGTGTTGTTATCATGGAATCTGACAGATCCAAAGTCTTCGAAGGTGTTAGAAGAGGGGATTTGTACATTGTTGATTTCTCCACAGATCCTCAACCAACCACTTGCTTATTAGCAAAAACCTCAGAAGGGTGGCTATGTCATCGAAGACTTGGTCATGCAGGCATGAGGAATTTGCACACGCTGGCGAAGAAGAAGCACGTCATTGGCATCAAATCTGTCAAATTCCTCACGGACCACCTCTACGGTGCTTGTGAATGTGGAAAAATGACCAGATCCAAACACCTCTCGAAGACTACAATGACCACTACTCGTCCATTTGAATTGCTTCACATGGATTTGTTTGGACCTACTCATTATGCCACTCTAACAAATTCTGCATCTCTATACGGCTTTGTTATAGTTGATGATTACTCTAGATATACTTGGGTGCACATAATTCTGTATAAAACTGAAGTGCAGGAAGTCTTCAAACGATTTTCCTCAAGGGCCTCGACGAACTTCGCGGCAAGATCAAACACATCAGTAGTGATAATGGAATAGAATTCAAAAACACTAGTCTTGATGATTACCTTGATGAACTTGGTATTACTCACGAATTGTATGCTCCTTATACTCCTCAACAAAATGGCATCGTCGAGAGAAAGAACGGGACTCTGGTTGAGATGGCACAAACCATGCTTGAAGAATATCATACTCCTCGTCGTTTCTGGCCTGAAGCAATCAACACTGATTGCCATATCATCAACAGGGTATATCTTCACAAATTCCTCAAGAAAACTTCATATGAACTCCTCACTGACAAGAAACCCAATGTAAGTTATTTCAAAGTCTTTGGTGCAAAATGCTGGATTAGAGATCCTCACCATAGCTGAGAGTTTGCACCTAAAGCACATGAGGGTTTTATGCTTGGTTACGGAAAGGACTCACACACCTACAGAGTCTTTAACACCTATCACAACAAGGTTGTTGAAACTGTAGATGTGCGGTTCGATGAAACTAATGGCTCGCAAAGGGAGCAATTGCCTCCTGATCCAGATAAATTGTCTCCTGAGGAAACAATCAAGCTCAAAGCTACTGAAGACATTGTTCCTATTGAGTAAATTGCTGAAGAAATCACTCCAAGCACTGATGAAAAACAAGAAGATGCTCCTGAGGAAATTGCTCCAGAAAAATTCCTCAGCCCAGATGAAATCCTCAACCAGCTCATCCAAGGATTGCAAATGAAGTCGAACTTGACAAAATCCTTGATGACATCAATGAGCCAGGTCCTCTCACTCGCTCAAAAGCATCACACTTAGTTAACTTTTGTGGGCATTCTTCCTTTGTGTCTATCACAGAACCTTCAAAAGTTGCTCAGGCTTTCATGGAACCTGAGTGGATTCAAGCCATGCAAGACGAACTTCTTCAATTCAAGCTAAATGACGTGTGGGAGCTCGTCAAACGAGCAGATCCTCGCAAGCACAATATCATCAGCACCAAGTGGATTTTCCGAAACAAGCAAGATGAGGATGGTCAAGTGATGAGTAATAAGGCACGACTTGTAGCCCAAGGCTACACACAGGTTGAAGGAATTGATTTCGATGAAACTTTTGCACCTGTTGCTAGACTTGAAGCTATTCGAATACTACTTGCTTATGCTAATCATCATAACATTATCTTATATCAAATGGATGTGAAAAGTACATTCCTCAGTGGTAAGCTTGAGGAAGAAGTATATGTTGCTCAGCCCCCATGTTTTGAGGATCCGAAGAATCTAGACAAAGTCTTCAGACTCAAAAAGGCACTCTATGGCCTCAAGCAAGCCCCTCGGGCATGGTATGATACATTGAAGGAATTCCTCAGAAGAAAGGCTTCAAACCTGGTTCACTCGATCCAACTCTTTTCACAAAATCCTATGACAATGAACTATTTGTATGTCAAATATATGTCGATGACATGATATTTGGTTGTACTAACAAACGCTACAGTGATGAATTTGCTTACATGATGAGTAAAGAATATCAGATGTCTATGATGGGGGAGCTAAAATTCTTCTTAGGTCTTCAAATTCGCCAACAATGCAATGGGATCTTCATATCACAGGAGAAATACCTCATGGATGTTCTCAGGAAATTCGACATGCATGAGTGCAAAGGCGCCAAGACTCCCATGCCTACCAACGGCCACCTCTGCACTAACGAAAATGGTAAAGAATTCGATCAGTAGGTATATCGCTCCATGATTGGCTCTTTACTGTATTTGTGTGCATCTAGGCCAGATATAATGCTTAGTGTTTGCATGTGTGCACGTTTTCAAGCAAAACCGAAGGAATCACACAATAAGGCTGTGAAGCATATTCTTTGATACTTAGCTCACACACCAACACTAGGATTATGGTACCCCAAGGGCTCAAATCTTCATCTTGTGGGATATTCTGATTCTGACTATGCTGCTGACCGTGTGGACCACAAGTCAACTTCTCGCACTTGTCATTTCCTCAGAATATCATTAGTCTGCTGGTCCTCAAAGAAGCAGAACTGCGTTTCTCTCTCCATTGCCGAAGCTGAGTACATTGCTGCTGGATCATGTTTTGCTCAATTGATGTGGATGAAGCAAACCCTCAAGGACTACGGCATCAACATGAAGAATGTGCGTCTCTACTGCGACAATGAGAGTGCAATCAAGATTGCATACAACCTAGTACAACATTCAAAGACTAAGCACATCCAGATTCGTCATCATTTTCTTCGGGACCATGTCCTCAAGGGAAATATCCTCATCGACCATGTGAAGACTTACGACCAACTAGTAGATATTTTCACTAAGCCCTTGGATGAGAAAAGGTTTTGCAAGTTGCGGTGTGAGCTAAATATCTTAGAATCTTCAAATGTTTTGTAAAAACATGCACACATACTAACACTTATGCAAAATTGATGACTTAGATGTGCAACAAACGAAGAATCGATTTTCTTCAATCAATGAAGAATATCACTCTAAGTGTGAGGAAATCAATGAAGAATCTGATTCGCACGGCCCTACGACAATTGTAAGCGGCGCCTCAAATCATCATTCTTATACGGTGGGTCACGCCACCACCCAACTTTGAAATTCTTCAAGTTGTTTTTCTTCAAAGTTGAAATTCATTAATTTGACGCTTTGTCACAAAATCCTCAAGTTTTTCAAATCTTCAAAATCCTCAAAATACTTGATGATTTTCATTTGCCTATATATATATACATATGTATATATATATATACATATGTGTTCTACTTGAAACTTTGTTCAAAATCCTCACTGTGTCCTTGTCAGCTCAGGACTTTGCAACGAAATCCTCAAATCTTCAAAAATGATTTTTTAATCATTACACAGTAACCGATCCCCACTTCCCACGATCAGATAAGCACGATCTCCAACACCTTAAACTCAAACTACACGTGTCGTGCGGAGAAGAATGGGCAAGGGCAGTTCGGTCCGAAAGTTTCAGCCGAACAATTTTCACCTGAGCTATAAATACGTCCTTACCCCCTTCGGTCAAAACTCTTCGTTCTCTCTCAACCTACTCTCCGCCTCAAGCAAAAACCTAGTGCCACCACTAGAAGTCTCGTCGTCGGTGAGGAACAGCTTCACTGCCTCGACCTCTCCGTCGCCGAACTCACTCCGGAACCGGAACATCTTCATCCGTCGCCGCCGTAGCCGTCTTCTGCCGCCAAGTTAGGGTGCAGTGGACTCGAACCGAAGAGCATCTACTCTTGTTGCCTCTATTCTTTCTGCTTGCTATATAGGGTAAATAAAATCCTATTTTTACTGTCCCTTTGGATCTACTATTTTACCTTAGATTCGAGAAATCTGTTTTTCCTCACTGTCTATCAGTTTCGCACACTCTATTCCTCAAACACTTGATGAATTTCACTAAGCTACTAAAATTCTTCACATGATTCCTCAATTGTGCAAATTTTCGAATCTGCACAACTCTGGAACCCAAGATCAGAGTGCTTAGACAAATTCTTCAACCCACTGGTCAAATTCCTCAACTTTAATTTTTGTCAATTTCTTCAAATCTGAGAACGCATATGACCTCTCCAAATTCCTCGCACCTATAGTTTGTTCACAGGTACAAAAATGTCAGCTAATGAATCTCTAGGTTCTCATCAACTTAACTTATTTGCAGCATTTCTCGAAGAAAATCTGCCGGTGTCATCAGAATCCTCAAGAGTTCAAATTCCTCAGCAAAAGCCTCAGCTGAAGAAAATGGAAGATGACAGAAAGCAAAAGGGTAGAAAGAAACTAGAACAGAGCATTGCAATTGATATCCCTGAGGATATATACCTTGACTGCTATACGCCAGATGAACAAGAATCTATGGCAAAGAGGAAAATCAGGCTTCAAAGAATAGAACGCAGGTGGACTAAGGAGTGGAAGGAGTATCGCTCCATCACTCCCAAGTATGCGAAGAAATTCGCCGTCAAGCCACCCTACAAAAGGCCTCCTCTCGGTGATCATGAAGTAGCACACCCTTCAAGCATCAAAACCGTTGATGATTATCCTGAGGAGAAAGACAAACACTTGTCTAAACTTCAGAAGAAAGAAGAAACTGCAGTGAGGAAATTGAACGAGGAATCTGTTGCTGCCACTAGAGCCACCTCCTCTGCTGCTAAAGCCTCTGGTACAACTATTCCTCTGTGGGGACCCTGACTTACGAGTCGAGATCGCCGTGCTCAGTGATCCCAGAGATCAATGCTCACCGAACACATATACCGAATAAGAGAGTCCTACATCCAAATACCGATTATTACAACACAAGGCCGACTAGTCAGGTTCACAAGGCAGGGCCTAAGGCCAAATCACTCAAATACAACTAGAAGCGAAAATCATAGGGGCTAAGCGAATGCCCATGCCATCAAGCCTACACCGACAAACATTCTGACTTGGAAGCGTCATAGTTCGCAGGGGTGTCTCCGAATACATACTCATCTCCAAACTCCAGTCCTTCCATGTCTGGTCAATAACATAACCAGTGGCAAGCCAATGAGTACTTCGAATGTACTCGCAAACAGCCAATGACATGAACAATGAAAGTGAAGAATAACAATAATATGCATCTTTGGTGGAACTCATCATGTCGGTTTGATCATGAATATGCATCAAGTTAAAGAATTACTTTTGAAGAACAGGTTACATATATCAATAAATCTGTCGAGGGCCGAACCATCCGGGTTCACCCTATATGCCACGGCTCACACACCTTGGTTTATGCGGAAACAACTGGACATATTTTAAGCAGGATTACCCAACTGTCCTTGACCGTGGACACGGCTATTCTAATAGTTTTACACTCTTCAGAGGTAGTACGCTGGACCCATGAGATCCGAGAAATTTCCGTGTCATCCACGACTCACGGTATATAACATACCCGAGGTAAGTACCCGATCAATGCCTTTCCTCTAACGATACTAGACAAAGAGGTCTACTCGATTGGTACCCAGCCCACATGTTGTACGTCTTACAAGCACCGACTCTGGATAGTATCAACCATGCGGGGACCAACGGTGTGCCTAGAACTCATAAAAATGGCATAGTCATCCTACCTGGCACGACCCCATCCCGAGAGTGACCACACATCACTCCCGCCACTAGTAATGTGGCTCTTTGCTAGCACCGACCAGAGTAATCAACATAGCCCGTCCCATAAGGAGTAACGTGGTCGTACTGGTAAGGTTGGGATGGTCGACACATCATAAATCTAATCCCATTTCCGGAACCATACTCACACAAATACCGGGTGCACCACTTCACCAAAAGTGGCCACCTAACTCATCATCACCCTCGGGCATTGGTGGCACCCGACGGGGTTTTCATAAATCTTTGATTTATGTCATCAACATCTCATGATAATACTACTTCTAACTTTACTTTTCAAGATGATATTAGCATGATCCTCAAGGGGTAGGATCAAGCTCAATGCATGTGCTCCGGGGGAGCCATCGGTAAAAATCACCCGAGCGATTTTCCGGCACTTATGATCATATGCAACGGGAATACTTGCTATCTTAACATGCAAAATAACATATGCTCAGTCATGGTCAAAGGGATGCTTGCCTTGGTCAGCTAGGTATCCGGGGTCTTTGAGGTCTTCCGCTCCGATTCCCTCGTCACACGGATTTTCTATCGTCGATAAAAAAAGAAATAGCTCGCATAGAAACAGATCACAAAGTTATTTTAAAAATGTTCTTTATTACTGATAAATCTAAGTTGTCATTTAAAAAAATATTTGCCTGAAATTCTCTTGAAGGAACATTTTTAAAATTAACCAAACAGAAGCAAAACTATTCCAATTTAGTCCTTTTTATTATTGTAAAATAGAATAGTTGTTGAAATATTCATCCAATCGTATTATTAAATACTACATATTTTCAGAAGAATAAGAGTGAAAAAAATTATATTTTTACACTATTTAAATGTTTTTATAAAAATCTTGGAAATCAGGTTTTTAAGAATATAGAAAAATGGGCTAAGCCTGGCTCGGCCTGGAACTGGGCTAGCCCATGGCCAGCCGAGGCGCGCACTCCATGAGGTTTGAACCTGACGTGCGGGGCCCTGCGGTCACTGGCTGTGGGCAACGCGGGGGAGGAGGCTGGGCCACCGACAGGTGGGGCACACCTGTCGGGGTCGTCTCCTACCTCTGGCCAGAGAGGAGGAGGAGCACGCCGGCGAGGCTGCCGATGCTCTCAAGCCCCAAGAAGGACTGGAATGGGTTCGCCATGACATCACCTACCTGCAGGTGGTCGGAACAACATAGGAGAGGCAGGGGTTCAGCGGCGACGAGGAGGTCGCGGTGGTGGAGTCTTGGGAGGTGGTCGAGGAGGTAGCTAGGGGCACGGAAATGCTCGGGGAAGTTGGGGGAAAGCTTCCTGGGTCAAGGGGATCAGTTTGGTGTGTCGAGGGGCGTAGGAGCCGTCGCGTAGCCGGAGATCGACCGGAGCTCCGAGGCGGAGGGGCCTCGGTCGATCTCGAGCACCGGGGTTCTGCTCGTCTGCTGGGGTGGCTAGGGAGGTGCTAGTGGTCGTGGTGAAGCTATCTGAGGCATGCTGGAGCGAAGGGGAGGGCTATAAATAGGCCCGCGACGGTGAGGATTTGGGAGCGCCGGTGACTCACCGTGGCACGCATGGGGGTGCAGAGAGGGGCTAGGGTCGAAACCACGGTCTCAAGACATGGTTTTGGACTGCCAGAACCATCTACTTCAGAGGGAGAGAGGGAGGAGTCGAGCATCCGTGGCCGCGCAACCTTGGCCGGTTCTGGTGCGCACGGGCACGCGTCGCACGAGCTCTAGCACGGGGTAAGGAGGGGCCCTGAGGGTTGCTCGATGCAGAGGGGTTGTCGGGGAAGAGGTTGGACACCTCGGGGGAGGCTGGAACTGGCCGAGAGCGTTGCCCCCACCTTGGTGGCTTCGTGTAGCGCGCCCAGAGCGTAGTTTTGGCATGCCACGGCATGCTGGTGCGCTCTGAGGCACTTTGGACGCGTCTAGCATGTCCTGGCACTGGCTGGGAGTGTGGCTAGCTGTTTGGTTCTCGTGGGAGCTTCAGCTGGTCAAGGGAGACCAGAAATACTGGTGTTGTCAGCCTTGAACTGAAGCCTAAATTAGAGTTTTTGGCCTTTCCACTTTGAACCAGTGAGAGGCCAGTTGACTGGGGTTAGATATGGATACTAGCCACCTAATCTATGAGTTTCGAGCAAAGGGGTTGGGGTTAGCTGTGGCTAAGGTGGTTTTTTCCCATCTGTCAGAAGGTGCTCGACAGTGGTTTGAGGGGGTTGCACACCACTAGTGGTGCTGCAACTTAACAGGTTTGAGTTTGGTGCTAAAACATGGGGTTTCACCAAGTTTGAGCTCCATTGGACAAGTTTAGCTTTGTAAACTTGAATACACTTCAATTTGACCAGATCTGTCCCTTCGAAAGAGAGTCTGGGCGAACTAAGTCCCACAAATCCCATTTTTGGTGTGGAACCCTCATTTGAGGTATTAGGCACTCCTGCAAAGTTTCAGCATCATTGGACAAACTTTGCTATGTAGAGTTGTTCTAACTTCAATCTGGACAGAAGGGGTTTTAGGGTTATTTGGGGTCCTTAATCACCTTGGATCAAGGTGAAACTTTATGTGGATACCAAATATGGCTTAGGGATACTACTGGAATTTTCTAGGATTTTATTGAGAAAATTTCCTTTGGAGATATTTCAAAAGGTCAAAACATAGAGAAATGATTTCCACGGTTTTATCCAAATAATTATAATGTAAAATAGGGTTTAAAATCTTATGTATGGAAAATATATGTCCTTCTCATCATCTCCAAATTTAATCAGATTTTTCTAGGGCAGAAAAGTGTTTTTCCTTGTAGGAATACCAATTCTGGCCTTAGAATGGACATGCAATTAAATTAGGGAAATAATTATAAAAACAATTATTTTTGTGGTTTTGCCATATAAAGACAAGTTAAAATCAGATCACCAACTTTGGGTAGCAACATTGCTTGACATCAAAAGCATGTGGTGCAACTCAAAGTAGGATTTTTACCATGATCAGAAACAAGTAAAGGTTTTTAGAAACAATTCAATATTGTGAAATGGGTTTTTATCATCTCACGATCACACACATACACGCATACAATGACAATCATGGCACTCACATAATTAGTTTTGAAAAAGTTTTAACAAGCTCAGATTTTCACAATACAGAGAATGTGGTAGTAAAAACAGGGTGTGAGAGACCTATCCCCCTTACAAGAATCTCGTCCCCGGGATTCCTAGGCTAGGTGCTAAAAAGGTCCGAAAACTCAGATCGGAGATAGTCTTCACGCTCCCATGTTGCTCCGGCTTCGGTGTGGTTGCTCCACTGAACCTTGAAATACTTGATGGTGCGGCTTCTGGTGCAACGCTTAGCTTCATTCAGAATGCGGACCGACTTCTCGCGTTAGGTGAGATAAGGCTGAAGGTCAGTGGCCTGACGGTCAATGTCTTTGTAAAGATCGGGACGATTCGGCGCTTGAAGACACTTCCGAAGTTGTGACACGTGGAAGACGTTGTGCACACCCGAAAGTTGTGGAGGTAGCTCCAACTGATAAGCAACTTCTCCACGCCTTGTCGTGATCTTAAAAGTTCCAATGAACCTTGGAGCGAGTTTCCCTTTAACGTGGAAACGCTTGGTTCCCTTGAGAGGAGTGACATGGAGGTACACCAGATCTCCAGGAATGAACTCCACATCCCTGCAGCGAGAATCCGCATAGCTCTTTTGTCGCGACTTGGCTGCCTTTAGATTCTCTCGGACAAGTTGCACCTTCTCTTCTGCCTTGTGCAAAACTTCCGGCCCGAAAATCAGTCCTTCTACGGTTTTGGACCAGTTGAGCGGGGTGCGGCACTTTCGTCCGTACAACACTTCGAATGGGGCCACCTGGAGACTGGACTGGTAGCTGTTGTTGTCTGAGAACTCAGCGAACGACAGACAGTCTTCCCATTTGGCTCCATGCGTCAAGACACATGCGTGGAGCATATCTTCGAGTATCTGATTCAGTCTTTCCGTTTGTCCACCCGTTTGCGGGTGGAAAGTGGTGCTGAAAGAGAGCTTGGTTCTGAGGGCTTCTTGGAACTTTTTCCAAAATCTTGAGGTGAACTGCATGCCTCGGTCAAATACAATCTCCTTGGGAACTCCATGAAGGCTTACAATACGCTCAATATAGAGACTAGCCAACTTGTTCCCATCATAAGTGGTGTTGACAGGAATGAAATGGGCTACTTTGGTCAAATGGTCGACAATAACCCATATAGAGTCACGGCCTCTGGTAGACCTCGGTAAAGCGAGTAACAAAGTCCATGCCTATCTTGTCCAACTTCCATTCTGGCACTTTGAGAGGTTGTAGCAGCCCTGCAGGTCGCTGATGCTCAGCCTTAACTTGTTGGCACACGTCGCACTTGGCAACATAAGACGCTATTTCCCTCTTCATGCCATGCCACCAGAATCTCTGAAGCACTTCTTAGAATTCTCCACCCTGAGCAAAGCTGCCTCAGCCCTGAGAGCTAAGTTGTAGAACTTATCGAACTCCTCAGGATCGTGAAAAGCGAGAGCTAACTGCAAATCTTCTTTCAAGCCACCTGTGAACTGATATATCTTGCTCTTCTGATCAGGGATATCCTGCAAGGCATATCGGGCTAGCTTGTGGAACTCGACGTTGTACTTGTACATGGAGTTACCACCTTGCTTCAAGCGCGTGAACTTCTCACGCATTTCCTCCACGAAGCTGGACGGAATGTAGTGGGATCTGAAGTCACGACAGAACTCATTCCAAGTGATCACTCTAGCACCCGTGGAATCCTTCAACTGTTGCCACCACATAGATGCTTGCCCCTTCAGCTGGAATGTTGCAAACTTGACGAAATCCTCAAGATGAACATTGCTGCATTCAAAGTGCTTGTTCATGTCACGTATCCAATCCTCAGCATCAAACGGCTGGTCACACGAAGTGAAAGTCTTCGGCTGATTTGACAGGAATTGAATCACATTAGCAAACTGATTGCCACCATGCTGGAAATTGCCTTGCTGCTGATTAGTCCTCTCTTGCAACAATTGTATCAGCATCTGAGTGTTTGTGTTTGTAGCAGCCATCACCGCTTGCCAAGCCTCTGCAGGAAGAGGCGGCAACGGAGGAGGATTCTCCGGAGGAGGAGGTGGTGGTAGCACATCCTCACGCCCCGGATTCTGACGAGTTGGTGGAGCCATCCTCAAGACGGTCAACACATTAGCCCACAAAATAAATTGACAGTATAGCTGAATCAAAATGGCAGGAATATCTGAACAGGAATATTAGCAATTGCACTCGAACAAAATAGTAAGAATGCTTCCTCAAAGTGATGGTCGACAAAATTCTGATTAAGACCACTTCAAACAAGTATGAGTTGGAACTGCTCGGAACAAACGTATGATCGAGATTTCATCCGATGTCTTCGTGGATAAGATCGCACGGGCTCGAATTTACAGTAGCCATCCTGTGCAAGGTAGTGCACACGACTTACGAAGTATCCCCGAGTCGTAGCGAGCTACAAGGACTCTTTAAGACACAATGAGAACCGTTGTAAGATGACCGTGAACAAACATACCCACTGAATATCGAATCCCAACCTCACATCATGCATCTGTAGGAAGATTGTCCTATAAGTCACTACTTGATATCCCACCTATGAATTCCCGAAATATCTGGTCATGCAATATGGTACACGGATAGAAGGAGTAATATTCACACAACTCCTATACTAACCCGTCCACTGTATCACATCCGTCAACACATAACCAGAATCTCGGAGCTTCATCCACAACAGACCCTCGTGGTCACAACGATACAAAGTATGGTAGTACTCCCGAACAATCTGCACCAGTACTGGGGACATCGGGGTTATCTCGCCACTACTTGTATTGAAGCAATTACGAACATCCTTCGTTCTGAGATACTCAGAAATCTGAATGATGGCGATGTGCGCAAGAATCCCCTCGAGCTCAACTCCCCGGAAGAAATCAAGGCAGACAGGAGGCACCAAGACAGAACTCTGTCACATCGAAATCATATAGATTTCAAAAATACCCGCGTGATCCTAATTTTTTTTTGAGCGAGAAGAGGAGTAGAATTAAGATTTCCTAAGTCGGGAACCTCACCAGAGCATGGAAGAGGAGAAAAAAGAATCCAACTCTCCGATATAACTAAGACTCAAAACATTTTACTAGACTCAACTCAGCCAAGTACGATCACACAAAGGCTCCTATGGTCGTAAGGCTCTGATTACCAAACTTGTAACGACTAAGATGCGGTCCTTTCCGGTTTAGGGAACGAGGCCCCAAAATGGAAAGAAGCGCATCTAAGCGTTTCGCAAGCATGATAACATAGCACATACATGATAATAGAATGACAAATAGGGATTCATCTATCATCTCATAAATAATATCAGAGTTTACATCACCCGTTTATTCAAACAAGGTAGTTCCACTACGGACTACATAACATGAGCTACCCTACATGCTTGCCCACGATGACGACCATGCCTCAGTCTTGTGGATAGTTCACGTACAAGCGGTCGTTCTCCTCGTCGTACTGCCACGCCAGCTGTGTGCCGTCGGGATCACCTGTGTCGGGCGTACCTGTACCTGTTGGGGTGTTGAAGTAATCTGTGAGCCACGGGGACTCAACAATCTATGACCTTGGTGCTAGAACTACTCAAGTTATTAGGTAAGGAAGGTTAAGTGTTTAGGTTGCAGCATCCTAAGCATTTATGGTGGCTAACTTACGTAGAACAAGTATTGATGGTGGTCTATTCTAGCGATCGATGACTAACTGATCAATAAGTGATCCTAAACACCTACTTACATCAATCATAACCCCACCGTGTTCCCGGTCGAAGAGAGGTCTTCGAAGGGGACAATCACGGTTACACACACAGTTGGGAATTTTATTAGATTAGTTCAAGTTATCTAGAACCGGATGTTAAC